>NW_026652286.1:21875598-22102359 GCF_009828535.3 Hylobates moloch
ACACATATATATACATATATACACATATATATGTATTGCATGACTAAAAGATGAATAGTGCCCCTAGTGTTGTGTGGTACACACCCACACGATTATATGTATTGGCACTAAGTTTTTAAAAACACTAAACATTAAACAGTCAGTTGTTATACTTCCCCACTAAAGCCATAGAATAATGATAGGAAGTTATAAGCTTCGAATTCCAGATGACCCAGTATATGGGATAGAAGATTGAATTTCATCAGGGCTCAATAAATCTCCATCCCTGCACTGACCTGATTATTTTTTTACATTTTGATGAATTATGTCTTTAGTCAAACCATTTTTAAGAAGATTGGACAGTATACCAAAGTCTTACCTGTTTTATCTTGAACTGCCAGGAAATGGTGATGTAGATTCTCAAAGCTGAATATATGATCATAGCCCGTCCCAGGGAAGGGGTCGGTCAGCATCGCTTTCCATTAGATTTTTGTTCCTAACAGTCATTCCTATCTTGCATTATTTCTGCCTTGTAAGCTGCTTCAAATGGTTTTGACTTACAGAAAATTCAAAATAAGTGCATTCATAAATATTAATTCTATTTGAAAGGGAAAATGGGCAAGCCTTCATATTTTCTGGGATTGTTGAGCAAGACTCTATGAATTATGGGACTGTGTTAAGAGGAATGCTAATGAGGAATGAAGACTCAAGAAGTTTTAGTCCATGTTACTTGTGTACTTTCTGCAGTGGAATTCAATGAGAATAGATGTGTTTTCCACTTAATTTTATGAAATAAATGAAATTATCTTTTATATGCTCATAGATGTGCTTTGCAGCTGCACCAACTAAAGGAACCTCTGTTAACAACAAAAAATTCAGAGCCGAGAACAGAAGTTTTCTGTGTCCTTTTTGTTGAATTTTAGATACATTTAGAAAGCTGATTATTAAATTAACTGTTTTCTTAGCAAAAATTTAGACATAGTAATTAATCTCCATGCATACATAATTATTGATTTTATTAATATTTTTGTTTGATGCTCCTTACTAAAATTAATTTTGATTAATTAAACTGATTCATTGTTTCACATATTACTACCAAGTGTTTAATATTAACATGGAATTTCTGCATGCTCTGTAATCAACATGAGTTGAAATCATTAATCAGTCTGGCCTTAATGTCACTGACAAAGCTGAAATTAGATACAGCAATTATGTTACTAAATAACCTATAAGTTTATTTTTGTAACACCAATTAGTACCAAAAAATAAATATATTTTACTACACACATGTTTAATACTGTAAAAGTATTAGAACTATTATGTATAAAAAACAATCACTATGTGATGAGCAATTTCCGTGCATTTTTCTCATTTAAGCCTAATAACATCATTATGAGGTAGGGGTCGTTATCTCCATTTACAGTCTAGAGAACCAAGGTAAAAAAGAGAAAAGTAGATCCTCCAATGGCCCCACGCTAGCAAGTGTGAGAGCCAGGATTCTGAACCTAGTCTCTGGCTCATAATACCACACTGTGTCACCCAGTAGGTAACATCCATTAACATTAAGAAAAGAAACCAACCACAGGCTTATTTAAAAGAAGCAAGAACCTCTGAGACATTAAGGTTTTTCTATCTTTCATGGCAGAGCCCTATTTAACTTTAATAATAATATTATTCTTTTCCTATAAATGAAAGAGAAAATGTTTTCAGGAAAAAAATATAACAACTGTTAATAACTAAATTATTGAATTTAGTCTCATATTAGAATAATAATGGATAAGCATGGGAGCAAGACTTAGACTCTTGTGTAATCTACAGTTCTTCACATAGACAACTCAGATTTTTACAATACTTCCATCTAGCCTGCACCCCCTGGGGGTGAGTTCAGGTGTCTGAACCTCGGGGAGGAGGAGTGGAGAAGAGAAAACATGTACAGATTAGAAGTCTCAGAGGTGACTGAGATGCACTTTTTTAACAAGCCAAGTGTCACTGTTCTTACCCTTATTTGTTGAGTCTTGTAATAAAAGGCAAAGCCAAAGTGGAAAAAGGTAAATATCACAACAGTCTTCAAGGAGTGCAAGTGTTGTTTGGTCACTGTGGGCACCAGAATGCTGACATATGAGTGGACAGCACTTTAGATCTCTATATCTTTCAAATACAGAAGACATTGTTTAACATTATGTTATTTAAAATTACTATGTAAGAATAACTGAATCACACTGTAAAACTACTCAGTGCAAACACTTATTTTATATATGCTCCTCAGGAGCGAATTAGAACAACTTGCCTTCTCACTCCTCAACTGCTGAAACTGATATGAGAGTATGGCAAAGGCACATAGCTAAGAAATGTTATTGTGGTTTCTTTCTTCTAAAACTTGTCCTAATTCCCTGCCACCCATTAATCTTCTGATTCTTCACTTTTCTTTGAAGTGGCTATTTTACGTATTGGATCTTTAACTCACTATGAATACATGTTAATCTCTTTGTTTAAAAGAGCTCATCAGGTATGTATTTGTTTTACTTGTTTTGGGTCATATCAGAGGGTGTACAGCTTTATGTGGAGCTGAAATTTAGGAGTTCTCTCCAAAAATTCCTACAGAAGCTGTCTGGAGTGCCTTGTCTAAAATTCCTCAGGGTTAGAGTCATAAAAATGAAAAAAATTTAGCAGGAATTTATCAGGACCTTAAACTGTGCAGAAATAATTGATTCTATTATTTTATATAAGTGCAGTTCCTCTTGCTGCAACAGCCAAGGATTCAGTTACATGACACTTTTTTGTACACTGGTGCAGAATAGCAACTAACTTAAAATGATATTATTGATTGTTACACTTTCTCCAATTTGTTTTAAAACATTTTTGTATAAGGAGTATAATATATACATGTATGTTACTTCCAATCTGCTCTTTGAGCAGCCAGTAAATATTTGAAGCTACCTAATGAGTTATATTTTCTCCAGGATGGCATAGTAAAAGTGCTTTGAATAGAAATATGTGGTCATTACTTTACTATTTTTAACTGCTCTGTGATGTTACAAGTAAATTTTCCTCAGGGAAGTATCTGATAATCAAGGTTTGTGGACTGTTTCCTTTGTTTTAATAAATATCTGGAGGCCTTAGCAGACTGTAACCTCTAATACACAATTATATATTAGTATATTAATATATACAAATATAAGTATATTACATGTGGATATACATCTATGTGACTTGTTAACACTCTTAATTGGTGGACAATTAACCACAGTGATATGCTAGTCAGCTAGAATTTAATATAGCCAAGCCTAGTCTAGGAACAAACATTAAAATCAGAGGGCAATTCCCTTATTAGACAACATTAAATAAAAGTAAATTCCTTCTTTTCTCTGAATAAATTGAATGAAAATTTTCATTTCCCCTTGACATTTCCACAGTTTAAAATATTAGAAATAGCACTATTCTCTGCTCGATATTTGCCAATCTAAAATATCTATATACTGCAAATAACACAGTAAACAAAACCAAATCTCTATTTGGAATCTATTAAGTCTCTAGCTTTGAATGATGCTACAAAGTTTAACAAGGTTTAACAACAACAACAACAACCAAAAAAACAGGTCATAGTCTCTATTGATTAACACTGTAATAAGTACATTATATAATGAAGGTCAAGGTGGTTCAGTTTACTAGGAAGTTTACTAGGAAGTGATTTGGAACCAGAAACTAGTCGTTTATACTCTTAACTTTAAACATTTTTTTGTGATATAATCAGATGATAGCTCAGAGATAATATCAGGAAAGAAACATAAGGTTTCCTATGTTCTTATATTGAGGCTGTTCTGAATAAATGTAGTGTTTTGGCTTTTAGTTTTTAGGAAATGATATATGATTATCTAAGAATAGAAATACAAATCTAATCAATATAATCATTAAAGACACAAATGAACAGCAATATTTTGGTATATTCAAGTATTACCTTCTGATATCTTCATGAAACAAAGAAAACTGTGTTTAATTTTTTTATGTGTTATGCACACACATACACTTAGTATTCACTAACATATTGAAAGAAGGAAAAACACATCAGTGTGTCTATACATGCACTTATACACACAAGCATGTATATGTCTATATATGTTTATGTGTGTACTATACCTATATACTTAAATGTACAAATACATAGGGAGTCATGAATCTTCCCTGTCACTTGTTCTAGAAGTCACCAAATTGTCACATGTATGTTAAGATTCTCTGCTTGCAATCTACTTTATGAGATAATAATAAAAATAATTGAAAAACACATAAATTTCACAGATTGCAGTATTACAATATATTCATACATTTTTCTGTAAGAAAATTTCCCTCTCTTTGCATCTTTTTGAGTGCACAATTGCCTTCTGAAAATCTACTTCATTACAGAAGTTGTATATCAATAGATTCTTTTGTTATTTATCAAATTGTTTCACTTTTCACAGCTGAAAAAGCACATTAACAGAATGTGAATGAACTGTCTGTCTAAAATATTGCATTATGTTTAAGTTAGTTAAATATCCTTTTACTCAAACAACTTAGTATCAAGAAAACAACCCAATTGATAAATAACAAAAAGGCCTGAATAGACATTTATCTCAAAAGAAGACATACAAATGGCAAATAGGTAAATGAAAAGGTGCTCAATATCATTAATCATCAGGGAAATGCAAATTAAAACCACAATGAAATACCACCTCACATCTGTTAGAATGGTTATTATCAAAAAGTCAAAAAGACAAAAATATAACAAATGTTGAAGAGGATGTTGAGAAAAGGAAACCTTTTTTCATTGTCGATGAGAATGTAGATTAGTACAGGCATTATGGGAAATGGATTGGAGGTTCTTCAAAAAATTAAAAATAGAACCATCATATGATCCAGAAATCCCATGTCTAAGTATATATCCAAAGGAAATGAAATCAGCATGTAGAAGAGTTACCTACACTCTCATGTTCGTTGCAGCATTTCTCATGTTCATTGCAGTGAAGATGTGAAATCAACTTATGTGTCCATCAGTGGATGAGTATATAAGGAAAATGTGGTATGTATACACAATGGAATACAATTCAGCCTTTAAAAAGAAGGAAGTTCTGTTATTTGCAACTACATGGAAGAACATGGAGGACATTAGTCTAAGTGAAATAAGCCTAGCATAGAAAGACAAATACTGCATTATCGCATTTATATGTGGTATCTAACAAAGTCAAATTCACAGAGGTAGTAGAATGATCATTGCCTAGGGCTGGGGTGTTGCAGGAAGTCAGGGACCCCAAATGGAGGGACCAGCTGGAGCCGCAGCAGAGGAACATAAATTGTGAAGATTTCATGGGCATTTATCACTTCTCTAATAATACTCATAATTTCTTATGCCTGTCTTACTTTAATCTCTTAATTCCATTATCTTCGTAAGCTGAGGAGGTATGTCACCTCAGGGCCATTGTGATGATTGTGTTAACTGTACAAATTGATTGTAAAACATGTATGTTTGAACAATATGAAATCAGTGCACCTTGAAAACAAACAGAATAACAGCTATTTTAGGGAACAAGTGAAGACAACCATAAGGTCTGACGGCCTGTGGGGTCAGGCAAGAAGAGCCATATTTTTCTTCTTGCAGAGAGCCTATAAATGGACGTGCAAGTAGGAGAGATATCACTAAATTCTTTTCCTAGCAAGGAATACTAAGACCCTAGGAAAACAATTGCATTCCTCGGGGGAGGTCTATAAATGGCCACTCTGGGAGTGTCTGTCTTATGCGGTTGAGATAGGGACTGAAATAAGCCCTGGTCTCCTGCAGTACCCTCAGGCTTATTACAGTGGGGAAAAAACTGCTCCCTGGTAAATTTGAGGTCAGACCACTTCTTTGCTCTCAAACCCTGTTTTCTGTTGTTTAAGATGTTTATCAAGATAATACGTGCACAGCTAAACTTAGACCCTCATCAGTAATTCTAATTTTGCCCTTTGCCTTGTGATCTTTGCTTTTGTCTTTGTCCTGTTTCCTCAGAAGCATGTGATCTTTGTTCTCCTTTTTGCCCTTTGAAGCATGTAATCTTTGTGACCTACTCCCTGTTCGTACACCACCTCCGCTTTTGAAATCCTTAATAAAAACTTGCTGGTTTTGCGGCTCAGGTGGGCATCACAGACCTACCAATATGTGATGTCACCTCTGGTGGCCCAGCTGTAAAATTCCCCTCTTTGTATTCTTTCTCTTTATTTCTCAGACCAGCTGACACTTAGGGAAAATAGAAAGAACCTATGTTGAAATATTGGGGGTGGTTTCCCCCAATACTGGGGGAGAAGGGATCAATAAGGAGATGTTTGCCAAAGGCTACAAAATCTTAGGATGGATAATTTGTGGTGATCTATTGCACAGCATGGTGACTAGAGAAAAATAACATATTCTGTGCTTGAAAATTCCTAAGAGAATAGACTTAATTGTTCTTTTTTTTTTTTTTTTTGAGGTGGAGTCTCACTGTGTCACCCAGGCTGGAGTGCAGTGGCGCAATCTTGGCTCACTGTAAGCTCTGCCTCCCAGGTTCACGCCATTCTCCTGCCTCAGCCTCCCGAGTAGCGAGGACTACAGGCACCCACCACCACGCCTAGCTAATTTTTTGTATTTTTTAGTAGAGACGGGGTTTCACTGTGTTAGCCAGGATGGTCTCGATCTCCTGACCTTGTGATCCACCCACCTTGGCCTTCCAAAGTGCCGGGATTACAGGCGTGAGCCACCACGCCCAGCTGACTTTAATTGTTCTTACCACAAAAATATGCTAAGTATTTGAGGTGATATATATGTTTACTAGTTTGATTTAATCATTGATTCTACAATGTATACATATATTAAAACATGTACATTGTAAAAATATATAATTTTGTTAATTGTAATAAAATATATTAAAAAACAAAATGTTGGGCCGGGCCCAGTGGCTCACGCCTGTAATCCCAGCACTTTGGGAGGCCAAGGTGGGTGGATCACCTGAGGTCAGGAGATCGAGACCAGCCTGGCCAACATGGTAAAACCCCATATCTACTAAAAAAAAAAAAAAAAGAAAGAAAGAATAAATTACCTTGGTGTGGTGGCGTGTACCTGTGGTCCCAGCTACTCAGGAGGCTGAGGCAGGAGAATTGCTTGAACCTGGGAGGCAGAGGTTACAGTAAGCCTAGATTGCGCCACTGCACTCCAGCCTGGGCAAGAAGAGCGAGACTCTGTCTCTAATATTAATACTAATACTACTAATAATAAAATGTTAAGCAACAAAGAGTAGAAAAAATAAATTAGAACAGAGGCAGACACAGAGTAAAGACCATGTGAAGACATGAGGGAAAGACAGCCATCTGCAAGCCAAGGAGAGAGGTCTCAGAAGAAACCTAACCTGCTGACACCTTGCTCATGAATTTCTAGCCTCCAAAATTGTGAGAAAAATAATTTCTGTTGTTTACCTTCTTCCCTCCACCTCAAAATTTAATTTTAACTGTGTGTGTTTTAGTTAAATTTCTCCTTTATATCTAAAATAAGAAATACTAACATACACATTAATCAGTTATGCTAATATTTATTTTGCATTACTTTCAGTTCTTTACACTTTTTTCCTAATTAGTCTATAAATTATTTTATCTTACATGAAGTTATGTCACAACTGTTAGAAATAATTTTCCTACAACTAATTTATGTTTAACATTTAAAGCAACCAAGTATATTGCAGGCCATTTATCCCGGATATCATTATTTTTTTTTCTTTTCCTATCAAACTTTTAAGTATGTGAGGAATTAAATCTATATATCTCTGTTGTATTTTTAATTTTTGCATGATTTTATATTTTTATACTTTCTAATATCTTATATGCAATATATGTGCATTAAGTGATGCCCAATTCTATCAACAATAAATGGATATTTATTTTTAAATTTTCACCATGAAAAATGTAAAGCGATATTTCATTTTCTAATAATTTGTGTTTACTATTATTTAATTTCAGCATTATTTATTAAGCATATTGGCTGATTCTATTTCTCTCTATAATCAGGTTATATCCTTTGTTTATTTTCTATCAACATACATATTGTTTTCTTTTCAAAATTTGAAGTGTTCTTTTATGTTATTGCAATTAGCCACGTTCTCTCTAATAAAATTTGAGACATCTGTATCTATCAAAGTCACCACCAATCCTTTCATGTGTAGATCTTCATCCTTCACAGGGAAAATAATTTAATTCATTTTACATTTGCAGAAGATTTACAATATATGTACCCTATTATTTTATACTACAAAGATTACTAAGGTAATTTCTGCACCCCACTTTCAAAACTCAAGATGGGAAGAATATGTCTGCATGAAGAAGATAAATCCAAGCATCAAACTTTCTCACTAATGAAAGACATGGAAGAAGAAAAGAAACAAACAAAAACCAGAAACATCAGAAAAATAAGACACTGGGCTTAATTTTTCTGGATTTTCTACTTTGTTTACTCTTACATTATATGACACTTAAAAATGTATTTTGAATGAATGAAAAATTAATTCATTATGAATTTATTCATTAATAAATGGATGAATTAATACAATCGAGGACCAAAGTCATGTGTTTCAAAGTGAAAATACACATCTTGTCAAGCTCAATTACTGTAAAATGGTATACAATAAGCCACACAATTATAAACTTGCAGGAAATTAGTAATAAACAGAAGTGCCTAAGATGACTGATTTACATACAAAAATTGGGAATTTGAATGGCACTGAATTTTTCAACAGCAATATTGAAACCTGAACTACAATAAAGAAGTGTCTTGAACATTTTAGAAAAAAAACATTTTGAACCTATAGGCTTATTCTCACCTAAGAAGGATAAATGTAAAATTTTAAAAAGTGCTTTTAGACATGAAAAGTTTTATTATTCACTTTCTTATTATTTAAAACATTTTTTTTTTAAAAAAAGAGGGACCTACCAGGGGAAAAATGACAGGAAATATTTTTAAAAAAGGAAGTTTAATTGTAGCACACCACATGCCTCAGCTGTGAACATAATTTAAGAAATCACAGGCCGGGTGTGGTGGCTCACGCTTGTAATCCCAGCACTTTAGGAGGCCAAGGCGGGTGGATCACCTGAGGTCAAGAGTTCAAGACCAGCTTGGCCAACATGATGAAACCCTGTCTTTACCAAAAATACAAAAATTAGCCAGATGTGGTGGTGGGCACCTATAGTCCCAGCTACTCGGGAGGCTGAGGCAGGAGAGTCACTTGAACCTGGGAGGCGGAGGTTGCAGTGAGCTCACATTGCACCACTGCACACCAGCCTGGGCGACAGAGTGAGACTCTGTCTAAAAAAAAGAAAGAAATCACAATAGCATAAATACTAAATAATGATTTACCCCAAATAAGCTGAGCAAAAAGGGGTAGCAAATGGTGTATGAAGTAAAATTAGAAGAGAACTAAAATTGTGACCTTTATATAAACAATTTAATAGACATTATCAAAATATAAAAACCAAAATATGTCATTAAATCATTTTATTCAGAAATTTAAAATTATTTACGAGGATAAAATGAGAAGAGTTGAAAGTGATTGCTTCTGCCAAACGGAGCAGGAAGAAGATTGATAATTAGAGTGATAAGCCATGATCTTTTAATATGCATATACTTATTTAGTTAAAATAACAACAACAACAAAACATTTAAAAATTCCTTTGGTTTATTATTACCTCAGAAGAGGGTGGTTGACTAGAGAAAAGGGGTTTGGGATTCTGACATTTGTAAATTCTTGAGCTGGAAGTTAGTTTTACAGGAATTTATTTCATAGTTATTTATTAAACCAAAATTGTCTTATAAATTTTTCTGTATGATTATGTTTTGCAATAAATTGTTTTAGGAGTAAAAAGAATTATTTAGTTGGCCAACACTCAGAAGAAGATGAGTTCCAGTTAATGGCCACGTTGGCATCTGTGTTAAACAGTAATCACGTTCTTTCCTCTCCACATCATGTTTCCTGCTTCTCCCTTATTTCTTCCCTGTTCCCATTGTGTCTGGGTTATAATCTCAAGTAATAACAAGGCTAAGCTTTTTAAAATTATTATCTCTTAGTGATTTCTTCTTTTTTTCTCCTGATTTTGCTTGAACCTATTTTAACTCTCTGACATCTTACTTTTATGATCACCTTCGAGACAGAAGTCATCTTTTGTCTGTGGGTCATCTTTTATTTCAAGTTTTCTAGTCTTCCAGAGTTTCACACTCCTGTTTTATTAAACAATAATGATTAGCTTACCTTGGGAAATCACCACTGTAGTGCTTAACTATATAAATTGCAGGATCCTATGTATCTTTTCTTTTTCTTTTTCTTGTTCTTTTTTCATGAAAGGATTGTGGATGTGGAAATGCTATGACCACTTTATCCAATACATTATTATAAATTGCTAGACATTTTCCAGATTTGTAATTTGTATAGCAAAGGCTAGGAAATGGGAGTTTAGTAGGGAGATTATATCAGGCATTGATTAAATCAAGGTTTGCATATTTTAGTGATGATTCCCCAGTTGGAATATTTTATTATTGGTGAACTGAGAAGAGAAGAAAAATACCTGGAAATTCTGGAATTTTTGGCTCATAGACTTAAAAAATTCATAAAATTGTGAAATAACAAAAATAAAGATGGAGAGTTTGATCTATAACTATTCAGTTTCTTAACAATATATTTACTCAATAGGTTCATTCTGTAAACTGTATTCCAAAGAATGTCTTCAGTAAGATTATTTGCAGTCATCACATGAATTGAGGCTGGAAATTTTATTTCTGGGGAGCATTTTAAATATTATGAAGATTCTACATCCTTCTCAGTTAACTATAAAAGAGATCAAGCCTTTGCAGATGTGAATTAAATGTGCCCTTTTCTTTGCTTGTCACAACCTCCAACACTGTCTTTTTTATCTTACCTGCTCAGTGTATTAAGGATTCATAATATTTAGTCTGTGAGATTATTTTTAAGACACTTAAAATACAAGTACCACCTATGGAATACTTCAATTTTGAACAAGGTGAAATCATTTTTTTCATATTTATGATTTCTATTTCCATTATGTTCAAAGAAAGGTATGAATAAGGTAAAACATCACTAAAGTCAGTATTTCCGGGTAATCATAAGTTGTATGATGGATCTTAGTCTGAGTATTATAAGAGAGGACATAATCATAGGAAATATGTATAGACAGGTCAATTGAAGAAAGATTATAAAAACAGTGTGCTGTCTCCTTTAAACAACAGAAATACATGACGATACATATTTTTAAGAAAGATTATTCTTGTGTACTGTGTTAAATAGCATATTAGTTAGAATTTTATTGAAGTGAGATATAATTTTGAAAACAATTATTAACTTCACATATGTTCTGTTGAATCCCTCTTCTCTATTCCTTACAATATATTAAGTAGAGTCTATAGATCTTCTTCACTCTAGTGTATTAAAATGCAAAACTTCAATCGCATAGCAAATTTAAGTCTCCTCTTTCTAACACTACTCTATAGTCTCAGGGACTTCAAAAGGTGGATGTTCTTTTATTCTTTCTCTCATTCCTACACCTTGGATTGGAACAATAGACATGTGTAGAGTCTGGATCTGAGGTAATGTTTTTCTCCTCTTTGAACCAATTCTCCATGGTTGGTGAAGAAAGAATAAATAGGAACAAGAGAATGTTTTATGCAACTTATCACATGGTTGTGGTGGGGCTCCAAGACCCGGTCTCCTATTTTGCTCTAAGCTGTGCTGGTGAGATGGTAGATTGTGGGTGTGCTTTTTAGATTTTAATTAAATTTTTGAGAAGAGGATGGCACACGAACTTACCCTGCTTTCTGCCATCACTTATGACTCATTTCAAGAAGAGTAGATGCATTGTACCTTTAGCCCTCCCAGAAATGCAACCTTCCTATCACTTCCAAATGAGATGTTATACTCTGATTTTCCTCCAAACTTTTTGCTTCCTAATAGGTAGCCATAGGAATTTGAGAATTGTAGAATATAGCTGAGGCATAAAGGAACATCCTTCTCTGTGATACGCCACATTCTTCTTATCATTTTTTGTTGAAATTTATTACCATTAGTCTTCCACTTTCAGAGATCTCTAATGGAAGAGTAAGTCCCAGTCTTTATGTACAATAATAATAATATAACTTGCACACACATCAGGTTCTCCTGAGAGTTTTGTCACCATGATCCACTCTGCTTTTGATGCCATTACTAGTATGATTCTACAGGTTAATAACCTCACCGATCAACCAACTAGGGAGTAATCTGACAGCCTTTCCTTCTTGCAGACTTTATTAGCTAGTGTGGTTGTAACAAAAGACCACATAATCTGGGGTCACACTCAGTCTGGGTTATAACAAAGGGCAACACTCAGTTGGAGTGAGTGATTTAAACAACAGACATTTATTTTCTCACAGTTATGGAGGCTAAAAGAATGAGACCAATGTGTTAGTATGCAGGGTTAGTTTTTCTGAGACCTCTCTCCTTGACTTATAAATGACAACCTTCCTCTTGAATCTTCACATTGTCTTCCTTCTGCAGATGTCTATGTCCAAGTGTTTCCTTCTGATAAGGATACTTGTCATATTTTATTAGGGGCCACCCAAATGACCTCATGTTTACTTAATTATCCCTTTAAAGATTTTATCTCCAAATACAGTTGCATTCTGAGGTACTAGGATTTAGGACTTCAAAATATAAATTTTGGTGGGATACAATTCAGCCCAAAACACAAACGCTTAATCTCTGTGACTAGTTCTGTTTGAGTACATCCTTACCTAAAGGCTTGTAGAGTTGAGGGAACCACAGGAAAAGATCTCTCTGACAGACCTTGATCTCTGCATGGACCAAAGACATCGTAAAGTTTTGTTGTTCTTTCATCTCCAGCTTTCTGAAAAAGTCCTGTAAGGCATAAGTGCTGAAATTGAATTGAACATAGGATAGGTCATCTATTTTGTAAACCTAAAAGGAAATATATAATGCCAAATGTTGGCATTAAAATAATTTGAGATTCTTATGAACTCTTTTCTTCAGATTTTTGTCTTGGTTGTCAATGCTAGGGTAACAAAAAAATCTCCCCTCATTGTCTTAGCACACTAGATGGGAACAAATTCTTGGCAAAACAACTTGTGCAAAAATGGCTTTACTAGAAGAATATTGGGGTCTAAACATATCAACAGAAACACTGGACAAATCAGCATTAAGAAAAATCAATTTCAGAAACCTAAGAGGCAGAAATTACAAAAATGGTTTCACAGAAGAAATTGTTTGGCTATGTGGCAGAAGCCTGTAATCCCAGCTACTCAGGGAGCTGAGGCAGGAGAATCGCTTGAACCAAGGAGGCAGAGGTTGCAGTGAGCTGAGATCATGCCACTGCACTCCAGCCTGGGCAACAGAGTGAGACTGTCTCCAAAAAAAAAAAAAAAAAAAAAGAAAAAGAAAAATGTATTCCAAATATTTATTTTATGTTTGCTTGGTTCTGCTGCAAGACTTAAATTTCAGGAAAGAAGTACATGCTTGTGCATGATTAGGCAGGAGTTAATCCCTTTTCTCTATCAAGATAATAAAATGAAGAAATTGGATCCTTGGCTTATGCAGTGAATAGCATACCTGCTACCCATCCACCCAAAAAAACTATAGAACATGGGTGGGGAGGCAATAATTTCTCCAAATAAAGATAGTAGCAAATTGTCGCGTCAAAAATAGAGGGTATTAAGTACCTACTAGAGATGGATTGGATGAGGGAAAAGCATTTTATGTATTGTTCATATTGAAATCATCCTTCAAATAATGTGTCTTATAGAAACCCATAGTGACACAATTGGCTGGGACAGCAATCCCCATGTTTAAATTTCCTTTAGATGGTGTGCTTCTATTTACTTCTATTGCTTTTAGTCTTCCAGTTTCTGAAGTAGTTATTATAGAAATCACAGGCCTCATTAAAAAGGTATGATCTTCATTAATATGCCAGCAAGTCAAGATAAAGCGATTAAAAAATCCATCAAAAGGTGGAAATGCATTTTCTATTTGAATCACCAAAATATACGTTCAAATAAAAAATACCTTTTTAAATAATACATGCCTGTTTTACTATTATAAAACTATTTTTGTTGGTAAAGATGATAGTCATAGAATTAGATTTTTAAGAAGTTGGACTGGGCCAGGCGCAGTGGCTCATGCCTGTAATCCCAGCACTTTGGGCGGCCGAGGTGGGCAGATCACCTGAAGTCAGGAGTTCGAGACCAGCCTGGCCAACATGTTGAAACTCCCTCTCCACAAACATACAAAAATTAGCTGGGCATGGTGGTGGGCATCTGTAATCCCAGCTACTTGAGAGGCTGAGGCAGGAGAATTGTTTGAACCTGAGAGACGGAGGTTGCAGTGAGCTGAGGTCATGCCACTTCACTCCAGCCTAGGTGACAGAAAAAGTCTCTCTCAAAAAAAAAAAAAAAAAAAATCCCTTGAGGTCTGGGATCATGTGAACTACACTGGAAGTATCTGTTATATAATTTCGCTCTGCTTTAGAGGATATTTCAACATTGCTACAGAGTTTTATTTCAAATAAAATGCAAAAGTTTATTTTGTATTGTTTTAAGTTTTTTTGCATATTTTGTTATTGTGATGGTGAAGATTTAAATAATCGGTCACTCTCACTACCATATGTATGGGTTCACAGCAGCTGTTGCCATATATAAATCGTGATTATTCTTACTAGGTTGGCATGGCCAACTGCTACAGACTTTTGTGGACGTGATAAATTATAGTGCTAATAAAACCATGAGTTGGGATTAGTTTCATGAAGAAAATAATTTCTCAAATTTTGGAAGTTATTTCCTACCAGCTTTAGACTGAGAATGTAAAGTGTTCTTCAGCAAAATAAAAAATAATTATGCCAGGAAAATATTAAATTGAAACATTTCTGAGGAAAAAAAAGCTTCTCTGCTCATTAGCATCTCCACAATGAATTGCCTCACTTCACCTTGGAGCGGACATCACAATGCTTTTGCAGCGTGAAATGTAAAGGTCAGAGTTAAAATCTATCTGTGATTTGTGGGAGAACTAATTGGTTGTCATTCAAAGAGTGATCACTCCTGAACATTTCCTTCAGTTATCTCCTCTCCTCCAACATATACTAGAACACTGCCACCATTTTAGATTATAGGGGGGGAATTGTGTAATTATTAGTGTCCAGTCCTAATTGGCTTGTTAATGGATTTTTCAGTAAACAAATGTTTGGCCGATAAAGGAGTAATTTTGTAAACTTATAATGACCTTGAGTTTTAAGTGCATAAACTGCAGAAGCATTGAGAACAGATAGACATCAGGAAACAATTACTTATTTTCTAACTAATGTGACAGGAAAAGGAACTAATTGAGAACATATAGTGATTGATGATGTCTGCTGCCTAATACACTACTGATGTGACAGAGTGAGACTCCATCTCACAAAAAATAAGTAAATATAAGAGAAATCTGTCTGTGCAGTTCATGCTATGGAACTATACCGTAACAATCTGGAAATGGAGAGAAGAGCTATAATTGATATAAAGTGAAGGGGATGATAGTATCACTTTTAAAATGAAAAAGAAAAAATCAGCATAATTAGCACCTCTCTTTTATAATAAATTGTCACATGATATAAAATATGCCAAATATTGTAATGATTGAATTGTAAAACTAGTTGTCTTTTTTTTTTTTTTTTTACTTTTATTTTAGGTACATATGCAGGTTTGTTACGTAGGTACATGTGCAGATTTGTTATAGAGGTAAACTCGTGTCTCTGGGGTTTATGGTACAGATTATTTGTCACCTAGGTACTAAGTCTGGTATTCGGTAGATAGTTTTCCTGCTCCTCTCAATCCTCCTACCCTCTACCCTGAAGTAAGCCCCAGGGTCTGTTGTTACCTTCTTTATGTCCAAGAGTTCTCATAATTTAGCTCCCAATTTTAAGTGAGAATATGCAGTATTTGTTTTTCCTTTCCTGCAGTAGTTTGCTAAGGATAATGGCCTTCAGCTCCATCCATGTTCCCACAAAAGACATGATCTGGTTTTTTTTATGGCTGCATAGTATTCCATGGTGTATATGTAACACATTTTAAAAAATATAATCTATCATTGATGGGCATTTAGTTTGATTCTGTATCTTCATTATTATGAATAGCACTGCAATGAACATTCATGTACATGTGTCTTTATGGTAGAATTATTTATATTTCTCTAGGTATATACCCAATAATAGGGTTGCTGGGTCAAATGATAGTTCTGTTTTTAGCTCTTTGATGAATCACCACACTGCTTTCCATAGTGGTTGAACTAATTTACACTCTCACCTACAGTGTATAATTGTTCCCTTTTCCCTAAAACCTTGGCAGCATCTGTTATTTTTTGACTTTTTAATCATAGCCTTCTTACTGGTGTCAGATGATATCTCATTGTGGTTTTGATTTGCAATTTTCTATTGATCAGTGATAATGAACTTTTGCTCATATGATTGTTGGCCACATGTGTGTCTTCTGTTGAAAAGTACCTGTTCATGTCTTTTGTCTGCTTTTTAATGTTTTTGTTGTTGTTGCTGTTGTTTCTTGTAAATTTGTTTAAGTTACAATAAGTCTACTTATTGATATATTTTGATGTAGTTGCTAAACCAGTTGTCTTTGCTTGGGGACTCATATTGATGGGATTCATACATTTGACTGTTATGATTCTTTATGTGTGAAGACTTTAAATAATGCTATTCATTGCTTAGAATGTGACTCATGACTCATTTTAGAATCCTCATCAGGTTCATGACATGATTTTGATAAATAGTTCATGAACTGAGATATGTTATTTTCAAAAGGCCAAGGAATTAACAGGCCAAAGAGGTACAAGTTTACTGGAGTGAGCCAGAATAAAATAAAAAGTATCAACTTGCTTGGTTAACTCTTATCTCCAGTGGCTAATTCTCAGTGGACAACATAAAGTAATTTTTTTTTTTCAGCAGGTGCTGTAGATCTTCAATTAGTCTAGTTTAATGAGATCTGTTAAAATCAAATGAGGTCTTCTATTCAAATGAAAGTTTTCTTTTTACTGGCAGAATCTTTGGCTTTGGTGTGTTTCTTAATATTTTAAACTTATAAATTTCGGGAGTAAGATAAAATTCTCATTTTTCTATAACAGAGAACTTTTCATTCCCATGTTTTCAATATTCTACTTAAATTGAGTTTTGATATATTGTTTCCTAAAATGCCTGATTTCATTAGTTCGTGGACGTGGTATGTGGAGGTTAAAGTGCTATATAAAGGGATTGTATCCAAAATTGAACTAGAAACCTAAATGCCATTTTATTTATTTATAAAAAAATAACCAATTTTATTTCTTTGCCAGAATATTTGTGCTTGCTTGGTTAGCTTTTGCTTTTTTTAAAGAACAAATCATTAATAATAATAGGTACCTCTTTTAGGTGCTCTTGAACCACTGTATTATAATAACCAGTCTACATAGATTATTACTCACAAGTTTAGAGAATATATTACTATTATCCTCTTTACACAAATAAACACAGGACAAAGGAGATCAATTTTCTTAAGTTTAGGTGGCAAGTGTAAAATAGATGGCACCAGGTTTGTCTTTATAAAGATCTATTACTAGGCAACACTGCATAAAATCAGTCATCACTAATGGTATCAGGAAATCTCAAGTCAATTAGCTATATATATACTTTTTATTTGTTCCTATCCAGAGTAGATATTTCCCTAGGACATGAAATCTGGTGCATTGTGCAAAGCCAAGAGATAGGCAGTTGGATGTTCAGAGATGCCATATTTTACATTTTTAAATGACAATTTGACAATGTTAAAGTTCAGTAATGATAATGTGAGAATTATCATGAGTAATATATTTGGGTAAGGAGTGGTGTTTCAAGTCTACTTATTGATATATTTTGATTTGGAAAGTATTTGTTATTTTTATTGCTAAATTTTATGCCCAAATCATTATTAAAAGGTATATAGCAAAGGAAAATCATTTGTGGTCCTGGGGTGAACATTGGTTACATTTTCTTCTATGATTTATATTTTCTACTTTTCCAGGCATTAGCCAAACTTCCTCGTGATTGCGTAATGTTTTGTCATATGTATATATTCAAATATAATAGATAACAAAAGGGTACTACTGTTCTGTTAGACATCCTCCTCATTCAAATGACATTAGATGCCAAAACTCTTAACTCCTTATATGTTGATTTTTAAGCAATCTGTTACTTTGTCTCTTACAAGCATTTCAATCTGACAGTATCCTGAGAAAAATTCCAACATTTGACAATAGAAACAGAAGGATCTTCACTTTAAGTGTCTGACTCTCCTCCCAAATATAGTGCCCTGGATATTTCTAGAAATATGGACATATAATACACATACACACATACATGTATATGAATATATATGTGTATATATGTATGTGTGTATACATGACTAATCTCAGTATATATTTGCATCTTATCCATTTTAGAAAATCAATTTGAGAAATCATACCTTCCTCTGAACTCTCAGATATCAAGTCTTATAAAGTCTTCATAAGTTAAGATGAAAGAGAAATTTGATAACTTTAAAATAAAATGAATAAATCATGAAAATGAATAAAGTGAGAAATATACTCACTTGTATTCATAAAAGCTGAGTTTCCTGGAATATTTTAATCACATTTTGGGCATAAAATTTGGCAGTGGAAAATGAAAAATAAAGACTTTCATGCCACAACATATTAAATAGATATGAAATACTACTCTTTGCTTACAATCCCATTTGAACATCCTCACTTTATAAATAGATGAATTTTAAAATTCTCAAACTGTTATTTAAAGGTCTAAAATATGGCATATCTGAGCATTCAATGCCTTATCTCTTAGCTTTGCACAGTGCATCAGCTTTGTCCTGGGCTCTGAACTGAATGTATTTGGCACATGCATATTCATTACTTCCCCCAAAATCCCATATTTAAGATGAAATCCTATAGAGAACTTTCTTCTAAAATCCTGACACTTCTCTGCATATATTGAACTTAATTGTTTTTGTCACATTTTGTAGGAATATTTAAGTGCTTAATATTTGTTACTAAACCTCAGATAGGAAGAAACAAGATAACTGTCTCAGTTTTTTCTCTGCTGTTAGAACACCACAGACTGGATAATTTATAAAGAAAAGAGACTTACTTGGCTCATGGTTCTGGAGAGTGAGAAATCTAAAAGCATGGTGCTGGCATCTGGCAAGGCCCTTCTTGCTATGTCCTAACATGGTGAAAGGCAAGAGTGCACATGAGAGAATGAGAGAGAGCGGCACCGGGGCTGGACTTGCTTTTTAACAACCCACTCTCATGCTAACTAACCTACTCCCATGATAATGGCATTAGTCCATTTATGAAGTTTCTGTCCTACTGACCCAATGAGCTCTTATTAGGCCTCATCTTCCAACACTGTTACATTGGAGATTAAGTTTCCAACACATGAAATTTTGGGAAACACATTTAAACAATAGCAATAACAAACTTTTTCCTGGAGACCCATTTTTATTTAATAGCACAAGAAAAAAATAAATAATCTCACATACATAGTTCTTAAATAATAAAGTATCTAATAAACTTAGATTCTTTAGGTATAAAAGAAAGAAATTTCTAACCAGTTCAGTCATGTTGGAGTAAATTCTCAGTAAATTCAGATTCCGAACTCCTTTTCAGGGTTCTTTTCTATTATCTTAAGAGTTTCTTTGCTCCCTTTTCTTTACCAAAGTTTTAATATAAGCACAGTGGATTATGTATCTTCATAGATGAAGATGTATAGACCTTTAGTTGGGCTGCTTTTCCCTGGGCCTTAATATTTTCATAGTAAAGAGCTTGGCATGGCCTGATTCCATGGTCCTGTGCTAGACTCTGCCAAGTTTTGTTTTGTCCCACGTATCATTTGGAGCCTTGTGCTAGTTGCACTAAGATGGAGATTATGTTCCTGTCATTAGGTCCTGAAATGCTTGAGTCCTGTGGCCTCTTTTACTACACAGCTGTACGAAGTCAAGTCTTTCCAGCACTTCCATATCTCTTCATCCATAAGTCATCACAATTTTTTTTTTGCATACTGTGAATAGATTATACTTTCATTTTTCAAGACACGGTCTTTTAAATTTGCAGATCTATGAACATTGAACACAGTGGGCAATTGTGTCTAATTGACACAATTTAAATTTCCCTAATTTAAAATTCTCGTCTAATTGACGTCCCCTTTCATAAAAACATAAAGATGGTAGAAAAGTTTCTCTTCAATGTTCCCCAGAAACACCTTGTATCATTCTCTATTTTCACTGCTCCACTGATCATTAAATTCCTTGTACATATCCTCTGTTTCCGTACAATGACTTAACAAGCTGTCCACTCTGCTTTTTTCATCTCCTCTCCATCATTCACAACTCACTGACCCTTGCATTAGATACTCTCTTAGCACATTGTAGTTCTTCTCTATACCAATTATCATCTTTTGAATTATATATTTACACAGCTATTCAATAATATATATGTATATATGAATATATACAGTGTATATTCAATACACTGTAAGTTTATAGGGTCAAAGAGTGATGTTTACCTTTTTTTTTTTTTTAACTGCAGAACCTATCAGTGCTTGGCATAGAGAAACCGTAGCAAATGCTCAATAAGCGTCTTTTGAAAAAAGTAAGATTTAAATGAATATTCCTGTATTCGTTTGCAGTTTAAAAAATAGTTGTGAAGTTCCCAAAATGTTATTGTGCCACAGACACTAGAAATATAAACATGTTTCTTATAAGCAAGACTCTGATTTAGAAATACTAATATATAATTATGAACAGTATCTTTCTAGGCTTTTTCAATTTTGGGGCAGTACAATTGGAGTACATGATAATTCCTTGCCAGTTACTTCAAGGCTCAGTAACTCAAAGTGTTCTAAAAATGTACATGCTTGATGACGATGTCATTGAATCTATAAATTACCTTGGGCAGTATGGCCATTTGCATGATATTGATTCTTCCCATCCATGAGCATGGAATGTTATTCCATTTGTTTGTGTCCTCTTTTATTTCGTTGAGCAGTGGTTTGTAGTTCTCCTTGAAGAGATCCTTCACATCCCTTCTAAGTTGGATTCCTAGGTATTTTATTCTCTTTGAAGCAATTGTGAATGGGAGTTCACTCATGATTTGGCTCTCTGTTTGTCTGTTATTGGTGCATAGGAATGCTCGTGATTATTGCACATTGATTTTGTATCCTGAGACTTTGCTTATCAGCTTATCAGTTGCTTATCGGCTTCATGAGATTTAGGGCTGAGACGATGGGGTTTTCTAAATATACAATCATGTCATCTGCAAACAGGGACAATTTGAATTCCTCTTTTATCGGGGAACCTGCCCTGATAGTCACGTAGGTTCTTTTCTATTTTCCCTAAGCGTCAGCCGGCTTGAGAAATAAAGGGACAGAGTACAAAAGAGATAAATTTCAAAGCTGGGCGTCCAGGGGAGACATCACATGTCGGTAGGTTCCGTGATGCACCACAAGCCGTAAAACCAGCAAGTTTTTATTAGGGAGTTTCAAAAGGGGAGGGAGTATACGAATAGGGTGTGGGTCACAGACATCAAGTACTTCACAAGGTGATAGAATATCACAAGGCAAATGGAGGCAGGGCAAGATTACAGGACCACAGGACCAGAGCAAAATTAAAATTGCTAATGAAGTTTCAGGCAACATTGTCATTGATAATATCTTATCAAGAGACAGGGTTTTGAGAGCAACTGGTCTGACCATAATTTATTAGGCGGGAATTTCTTCTTCCTAATAAGCCTGGGAGCGCTATGGGAGACTGCGGTCTATTTCACCCCTACAGTCTACAGACCATAAAAGATGGCCATGCCCAGGGGGGCCGTCTATAGACCTATCCCCAGGCACGTATTCTCTTTCCCAGGGATGTTCCTTGCTGAGAAAAAGAATTCAGTGATATTTCTCCCATTTGCTTTTGAAAGAAGAGAAATATGGCTCTGTTCCACCCAGCTCACTGGCGGTCAGTGTTTAAGATTATCTCTCTTGTTTCTTAAACATTGCTGTTATCCTATTCTTTTTTCAAGGTGCCCAGATTTCATATTGTTCAAACACACATGCTCTACAATTTGTGTAGTTAATGCAATTATCACAGGGTCCTGAGGCGACATACATCTTACTTGGCTGACAGGATTAAGAGATTAAAGTAAAGACAAGCACAGGAAATCACAAGGGTATTGATTGGGGAAGTGATGTGTCCATGAAATCTTCACAATTTATGTTTAGAGATTGCAGCAACAACAGGCATAAGAAATTATTAAAGTATTAATTTGGGGAACTAATAAATGTCCATGAAATTTTCATAATCCATGTTCTTCTGCCATGGCTTCAGCCGATCCCTCCGTTTGGGGTCCCTGACTTTCCACAACACTATTTTCCTAATTCAATACCCTTTATTTCTTTCTTCTGCCTGATTGCCCTTGCCAGATCTTCCAACATTACGTTGAATAGATGTGGTGAGAGAGGGCATCCCTGTCTTGTGCCAGTTTTCAAAGGGAATGCTTCCAGTTTTTGCCCATTCAGTATGATATTGGCTGTGGGTTTGTCATAAACAGCTCTTATTATTTTGAGATACATCCCATCAATATCCAATTTATTAAGAGTTTTTAGCATGAAGGGCTGTTGAATTTGGTCAAAGGCCTTTTCTGTATCTATTGAGATAATCATGTAGTATGCTGTCTTTGGTTCTGTTTATATGCTGGATTACGTTTATTGATTTGCATATGTTGAACCAGCCTTGCATCCCAGGGATGAATCCCACTTGATCATGGTGGATAAGCTTTTTGATGTGCTGCTGGATTCGGTTTGCCTGTATTTTATTGAAGATTTTGTATGAATGTTCATCAGGGATATTGGTCTAAAATTCTCTTTTTTGGTTGTGTCTCTGCCAGGTTTGGTATCAGGATGATGCTGGCCTTATAAAATGAGTTAGGGAGGATTCCCTCTTTTTCTATTGATTGGAATAGTTTCAGAAGGAATGGTACCAGCTCCTCCTTGTACCTCTGGTAGAATTTGGCTGTGAATCCATCTGGTGCTGGACTTTTTTTGGTTGGTAGGCTATTAATTATTGCCTCAATTTCAGAGCCTGTTATTGGTCTATTCAGAGATTCAACTTTTTCCTGGTTTAGCCTTGGGAGGGTGTATGTGTCCAGAAATTTATCAAGATACCAATGACTTTCTTCACAGAATTGGAAAAAAACTACTTTAAAGTTCATATGGAACCAAAAAAGGGCCCGCATTGCCAAGACAATCCTAAGCCAAAAGAACAAAGCTGGAGGCATCACGCTACCTGACTTCAAACTATACTACAAGGCTATAGTAACCAAAACAGTATGGTAGTGGTACCAAAACAGAGATATAGACCAATGGAACAGAACAGAGCCCTGAGAAATAATACCACACATCTACAACCCTCTGATCTTTGACAAACCTAACAAAAACAAGAAATAGGGAAAGGATTCCCTATTTAATTAATGGTGTTCGGAAAACTGGCTAGCCATATGTAGAAAGCTGAGACTGGATCCCTTCCTTACACCTTATACAAAAATTAATTCAAGATGGATTAAAGACTTAAATGTTAGACCTAAAGCCATAAACACCCCAGAAGAAAACCTAGGCAATACCATTCAGGACATAGTCATGGGCAATGACTTCATGTCTGAAACACCAAAAGCAATGGCAACAAAAGCCAAAATTGACAAATGGGATCTAATTAAACTAAAGAGCTTCTGCACAGCAAAAGAAACTACCATCAGAGTGAACAGGCAACCTACAGAATGGGAGAAAATTTTTGCAATCTACTCATCTGACAAAGGGCTAATATCCAGAATCTACAAAGAACTCAAACAAATGTACAGGAAACGAACAACCCCATCAAAAAGTGGGCGAAGGATATAAACAGACTTCTCAACAGACACAGGAAACAGACACAGGAAAAAATGCTCATCATCACTGGCCATCAGAGAGATGCAAATCAAAAGCACAGTGAGATACCATCTCACACCAGTTAGAATGGCCATCACCAAAAAGTCAGGAAACAACAGGTGCTGGAGAGGATGTGGAGAAATAGGAACACTTTTACACTGTTGGTGGGACTGTAAACTGGTTCAACCATTGTGGAACACAGTGTGGTGATTCCTCACGGATCTAGAACTGGAAATACCATTTGACCCAGCCATCCCATTACTTGGTGTATACCAAAAGGATTATAAATCACGCTGCTATAAAGACACATGCACACGTATGTTTATTGAGGCACTATTCACAATAGCAAAGACTTGGAACCAACCTAAATGTCCATCAATGATAGACTGGATTAAGAAAATGTGGGCTGGGCTCAGTGGCTCACGCCTGTAATCCCAGCACTTTGGGAGGCCGAGGCGGGTGGATCACAAGGTCAAGAGGTCGAGACCATCCTGGCTAACACAGTGAAACCCCGCCTCTACTAAAAATATAAAAAATTAGCTGGGTGTGGTGGCAGTCACCTGTAGTCCCAGCTACTCGGGAGGCTGAGGCAGGAGAATGGCATGAACCTGGGAGGCGGAATTTGCAGTGAGTCGAGATCGCGCCACTGCACTCCAGCCTGGGCGATAGAGTGAGACTCTGTCTCAAAAAAAAAAAAAAAAAAAAAGAAAATGTGGCACATATACAGGCTGGAATACTATGCAGCCATTAAAAAGGATGAGTTAGTGTCCTTTGTAGGGATATGGATGAAGCTGGAAACCATCATTCTCAGCAAACTATTGCAAGGACACAAAACCAAACACCGCATGTTCTCACTCATAGGTGGGAATTGAACAATGAGAACACTTGGACACAGGAAGGGGAACATCATACACCGTGGCCTGTGGTGGGGTGGAGGGAGGAGGGAGGGATAGCATTAGGAGATATACTTAATGTAAATGATGAGTTAATGGGTGCAGCACACCAACATGGCACATGTGTACATATGTAACAAACCTGCACATTGTGCACATGCACCCTAGAACTTAAAGTATAATAATAAATAAATAAATAAATAAATAAAAATATACATGCTGGATATAGTATTGTAAATTCAGAGAAACAGGTGGAGATGGGAATGTGGTTTGGAAGGAAGAAGTTTATTATATGCAAGAGTCCCAGAGAGGGGCTCACTGCGTGCTCTGCAGGGTGACAAGGAAAAACACCAAACGTTCAGGAAGCAGAAAACAGGAGCTATGTGGGGAGTATAGGCCACTGCCTTTATTAGGGTTTCCGAGGGAAGGCAAGACAGGGCAGAGTAAACAGTTCAGAGTTGGCTAGCTTGAATAACCTGGCAAGCTCTGGGCTATAAGGATGGTATCTAGTTGTCTGGCACCCGGCCTTGAGAAGGGGAAATATTGGCTTGGTGTGAGTTAGATAAGGAGGTAGTTGGGAGGTATAAACTCCAGATTAGTAGATTTGCATATGAAAAGCATGCTACTAGGCAAGTTCTTACTTTCTTTAGGAGTTAGCTAACCCTGGCAGGGATAGTGTCTCTTGGTGTCTGTGAGATCCCAAGTGCCAGAGTGTCAAGAATACAGAAAATAAGAAAATAATGTTAGTAGGATTGGCTCTTTGACAAATATACGCCAAATAGGCAAATACCAAATCTAAGAAAACACAAAACACAAAGCCTTTGTTTTTTCACATTTTCAGAGCTCTGAAAGTCTGAAAACATATTTTCTTTCTTTTCTCCTCTCCAATATATCTATTCATTCACAATTAATTAGCTATAACAACAGCATAGGCACCATCAAAAGATAAATAGAAATGATATGAACACATATGACCTATATATTAATTTTTAAAGCACTGTTATGTCCCTAATCTTATTTCATTCTCACCAAAATCACTAAAGTAGTATTATCTTCTTTATTATAGACTGAAGAAAAATAATGTTCAGGAAAATTAAGTAATTAAATGAAAACAACTAATAAGCGATGGCTCTGGATTTCAGATTCATATCTTTTGCATTCAAATTACCTGATATTTCCACAATGATAATGTACACATGAGTATCCACTCAGAAATGTGCCTTTAGTCCAAAACTGAATGGGAATAATCCTCCTTGAAGCATTCAAGGACCATTCCCCATCTCACCACCCCAACATACCTCACCACAAATATACAATATGGCCTCAGTCTACTTAAGCAATCTTAAAAGTGCCCACTTTGAAACTTTATTAAGACTAGATTTCTTATCATCTTCTTGAAATATGCCCTAATTGTCTTCTCTTGTATGTAATCCTTTTGTCAAGGAGGAATAGCTCAATTCAATTCTAATCTTGTATACACTGCCAACCTCTCCCTCTCTCTCTTGTATGTACACTTTTACACCCATACACTTGCAAATTTCTTCTAAGCAAAGATGAACTTATAGATTAATTGGAAAACTCCCCTTCCAGCGACTTCTCAGACTTCTAATTGTCTGCATTTTTTTTTTTGTATTGAAGCCCTGAAACAATGTTAAGTATTCAGTTTCTCACACCAGTCAGAATGGTGATATTAAAAAGTCAAGAAACAACAGATGCTGGAAAGGCTGTGGAAAAATAGGAACAGTTTTACACTGTTGGTGGGAATGGAAATTAGTTCAACCATTGTGGAAGACAGTGTGGCGATTCTTCAAAGAACTAGAACCAGGAATACCATTTGACCCAGCAATCCCATTATTGAGTATATACCAAAATGAATAGAAATCATTATATTATAAAGATACCTGTACGTGTATGTTCATTGCAGCACTATTCACAATAGCAAAGACATGGAATCAGCCTAAATGCCCATCAATGATAGATTGGATAAAGAAATTTCAGTCGAGATCTAACTGGCTTATGAGGGTGATTGAATGAATTAGAATAGCGGGACACAGAATCACTTTTAAAATTATATTGTTTCTGTTGGAAGCTATTCTAAAGGAGGTAAAACCTGAGATGATCATGAAAGTCATTTAAAATTTATACGGATGAAGAGAAGGAGGTACAGGAGGAACAAACAACACCAGTCTAGCCCAGCTTTGGAAAAGTAAATGGATTTCTTCTGCATTTTAGCAGTGATCCGTCTTCCCTTGGCCAATGATTTCAAAGACTGGTGAATAATGTGAGATGAATATTTCACTTAATATTCATTGTTGCTAATCATGATTTGGAAGGAGAGCAGAATGGATTTGAAAGATCTTAAGCTCTCCAGGTTGAATCTGAACAAATCTGAGAAAGCCACAGGATAAATGAAAGAATCTGGGAGACATTTCTTTCTGTATTCTTAATGAATAAATGCAAAAAGAAAAAATAATTTTTCTATTCCAGTGAAATGCAGGGAGCCTCAATTGAAGGACACTAATATGCATCATTCTGTCAGGGCAGCTGCATTTCCACACCTTGCAGCTCATCTCACTCAAGTGCAAACAGAAATGTTTGTGGTAAATACTAGAAACAACTCACGTTACTGAACAATAAAGTGCCTTGTTCACAAAACACAATTGCAATAAGTGTCAAGAGATGGGTAATACAACAGCTGTGAAAGACTAGAAGGGATAAAAGTTTGGAGTGCAAACCTTGGCATTCAGTGCATCAGTTATTTGTTTCCATTAGTAATAAAATGAAGGAAGCTGCCCACATGGATCTTTCAAGAGTAAAGAAAGCCAGCAACCATCAGGATCAGCCTCAGGTCTGTTTTGTAGCGGTGGATAAATCACGTATGTTTCTATCTCAGAAAATAAACCTATTTTCAAGGTGGCTACTTGGCATTACCCATGATGGACATCTTAACAAAAAGAACAAAAAGAAATTGTGACACAGACAAATGCTGTATTTTCGGCTGTTTGTTTTATTTTGTATAGAAAAGAAAAATGTTAAATTGTTCTCTAAACTAAGGCATAAGGTGTAATTCCCTGTGAATGGACACACATACCTTCACATCTTGAGTTCCTCCACAGTGGTGACTCTCCTAATAATTTTCGTAGGATGGTACAATGGTGCTCCACACTGGTAAATATATTTTAAGCACTCACTAAAAATAAGACAAATTAAATTATTTTCCCAGTGAAGAATGACCTTTGGCATGTTATTTCTCACTTTCTATTTTCTTATCCGTAAAATGCAGGTAATGATAATCTAGCAAATAGAGATATGAGGAGGATTAAAGGAATTAATATTTGTAAAGTATTTGGTATGTATCGGAGGAATCTGAGAACTATTAGTTTCTTTTATATTTCACATACTGTTTGTGCTCTACAATGAATAATTACAGTATTGCATAAATGAATCATATCATTGTTTTCCTACCTGTATTTTATTCATGCATAGTTTTTATTTATGTTTTTTCTTTTTTAATTTGTTTATTTGTTGCCAACAAGGAAGGCCCTTCTCCCCTTTTCATTAAATGGCTCACTCATCTTTGTTCTTTAATGATAAGCTCAAGAATTTCCTTTCTGTAGAAAAATATCCCATTTTGCTTAGGCTTATTTATAGCTTCCTTCTTTGCATCCCCACAGAACTTTGGGGGTACTTCTTCACCACAATGCATATTAATCTGTTGTATGTGTCTTCTGTTTCACCCACCAAAGTGAACATATTGATTTCCAAATAATTAATGATCTTGGAGGAGTCTTCAAGTTACTACCTACTGATTTAAACATAAGAATTTCTTTTTAGTATATTTGGACATAGAAAGTAGAAGAGATTCTGTGGAACGTATATTTAACTCAAACATATATCTATCCATTATTATTAAAGAAAAAATCCTTGTATTACTATTATTTTAGTAATAATTATTTAGTATTTATATTTATTACTGTATTTGATTTTTAAAAATACATTTTATTTTGATACAAAAACTGAAAAGTTTACTGTTGAAATGATTTTAGAGATTGAATTTATTTAAAAATAAATTGTTACATTATTCACTCTACTTGTGCATAGGTCTAGAATTTTCTATAATAAAAACATAGAAATAATTATAACATTTCTCTTAATTTGATTTTTTATATGTCAATTTGTCTCAATTTTGAGTGTGTCCTAAAAGTTTAATTGCTTTCAAAGTGAATGGATTTGAATTGTTCCTGTAAGGCTATATGTAGGTTTAAATGTTACTTTAAAAATCACCATTTTTCTAAAAAATATTCTATAAAATCTATAAATAAAAAAGACACTCTATAAATGATACTAGTTTGTGTTACTTTACCTAAAAAAGTACATAAGCATAGATTTCTATCTACTACCATATACAAAAATAAATTCGTTGTGAATAAAATCAATAAATATAAATAACAAAAACATGAAGGTATAGTTATTTTTAACTCTGAATTTTGTATAACTTTTTTAAGAAGCTCAGTTTAGAATTCATAAACTACATCATTAATTTGAGCCACATAAATTAAAAACAAAACAAATTCTCAAACTCATTCAGATATGAAATGACATCATAAACAAGTTTAAAAGAACATTGGCAAACAAGAAAAAGTATTTGAAAAGGGCATCCAAATAGGAAGAGAGGAAGTTAAACTATCCCTGTTTGCAGATGACATGTTCCCATATCTAGCAAACCTCATCGTCTCAGCCTAAAAGTTTCTTAAGCTGATTAACAACTTCAGCAAACTCTCAGGATACAAAATCATTGTGCAAAAATTATTACCATTCCTATACACCAACAACAGTCAAGCTGAGAGACAAATCATGGACAAACTTCCATTCACAATTGCAAAAAAATGAATAAAATAACTAGGAATATAGCTAAATAGGGTGGCAAAATATATTTACAAGGAGAACTATAAACCACTGCTTAAAGAAATCAGAGATAACACAAACAAATGGAAAAACATTCCATGCTCGTGAATAGAAATAATCAATATTGTTAAAATGCCCAGACTGCCCAAGGCAACTTATAAATTCAATGCTATTCCTATTAAACTACCATAGACATTCTTCACAGAACAAGAAAAAAAACTATTTTAAAATTCATGTGGAACCAAAACAGAGCCCAAATAGCCAAGGCAATCCTAAGCAAAAGAACAAAGCTGTAGACATCATGCAACCAACTTCAAACTATGCTACAGGACTACAGTAACCAAAACATCATGGCACTGGTACGGAAACAATGATTTCCTATTCAATAAATGGTGCTGGGAGAACTCGCTAGCCATATGCAGAAGATTAAAACTGGACCCCTTCCTAACGCCATATAGAAAAATTAACTCAAGATGGATTAAAGACTTAAATGTAAAACTCAAAACTATAAAAACTCTGAAGACAACCTAGGCAATATCATTCAGGATACAGACATGGGTGAAGATTTCCTGATGAAGACACCAAAAGCAATTACAACAAAAGCAAAAATAGACAAATGGTATCTAAAAGAGCTTCTGCACAGCAAAATAAACTGTCAACAGAGTAAATAGACAACATATAGAACAGGAGAAAATTTTTTCAATCTACCTATCTCACAAAGGTCTAATATCCAGCATCTGTAAGGAACTTAAACATGTTTGCAAGATAAAAACAACCCCATTAAAAAGTGGGCAAAGGACATGAACAGAAACTTTTCAAAAGTAGACATGCACACAACCAACAATCATACACAAAAAAGCTCAACATCACTGATCATTAGAAAATGCAAATCAAAACCACTATGAGTACCATTTACACCAGTCAGAATGGCTTTAATTTAAAAGTCAAAAAATAACAGATGCTGGCGAGGTTGTAGAGAAAAAGAATTGCTTATACACTGTTGATGAGAGTGTAAATTAGTTCAGCCACTGTGGAAGACAGTGTGATGATTGCTTAGAGACCTAAAGACAAATACCATTCAACCCAGCAATCCCATTACTGGATATATACCTTAAAAAAATAAAAATTGTTCTATTATAAAGGCGCATGCATGCATATGTTCATTGCAGCACTATTCACAATAGCAAAGACATGAAATCAGCCTAAATGCTCATCAATGATAGACTAGATAAAGAAAATGTGGTATATATGTACCATGGAATACTATGCAACCATAAAGAAAAAATGAGATCATGTCCTTTGCAGGAACATGTATGGACCTGGAGGCCATTATCCTTAGTAAACTAGAGCAAGAACAGAAAACTAAATACCTCATGTGCTCACTTATAAGTGAAAGCTAAATGATGAGACTATATAGACACATAGAGGAGAACAACACACACTGAGGCTTGTAGGAGGGTGGAGGGTGGGAGGAGTGAGAAGATCAGGAAAAATAACCAATGGGTACTAGGCTTAATACTAAGGGGATGAAATTATCCGTACAACGAACCCCCATGACACAAGTTTACCTGTGTAACAAACCTGCACATGTACTCCTGAACTTAAAAGTCTAAAAAATATATTTGAAGCATAAATTACAAAGAACTAATTATATCCAATATGTCAAATTAATATGAAAGATAATAGAAACCCAGTGAAGAAATATATAACTTATATGGTTCACAATAAAAGTATTCATTGGTGTTAAGAAACGTGTAAAAAAAAAGCCTTTTTAACTTTTGGGTTAGTGTTAATTTATAAGACTTTCATGGAAGAAATTCAAAACTGAATTAAAACTAAAATCAAAATTATAATTGCACATACCAACTAAAACTGCAGTTAAACTTCTAGACATTTCTCCTGAAGATATATCTCTATGCACAAAAGTGATTTGCATAGAGATACTTTTACAGCTTGAATTAGTAAACAGATAAATAAATACATTCAAATTTCATCAATAGGAAAGTTATATTATAAAACACCAACATTATAGAACATTTCATATAACTAATTTGGAAGAATTATATAGACATAAGAGTTATGAGAGGGAAATTTGTCTTAATACATATTTTAAATTTTAAAATACAAGTTTTTAGCTGGGTGTGGTGACACATGCCTGTAGTCCCAGCTACTTGGGAGGCTGAGGTGGGAGGATCACTTGAGCCTAGGAGGCAGAGGTTGCAGTGAGCCAAGATTGTGCCATTGCACTCCAGCCTGGGCCACAGACAGAGACCCTGACTCAAAAAAAAATTAAAAAGACAATTTTAACATTGCATGTAGCGTTTTTTGAGCCCTTATAAATTAGTAAATAAGAAGCAATGAAATCAGAAGGGTATAAAGCAAATTGTTCAAGGTGATTATCTCTGAGGAGGTAAGGCAAAGGCTCTTAGCTCCTCATCAAAATTATCTTTCAGTTTTTGAGCACACAGCTAGAAAATATCTCACAGACCTCTACCAATTAAGGGTGGTGATAAAATTTCTCTTCAGTTATATGAGAGCAGAAGTGATGTTAGCTGCTCTTAGTTCTGACCCATAAATCCTCCCTTTCACATCCCTGTATGTTTGTTTCTCTTCCTTCAGCTGAATTCAGATGGCAGGACCTCAGTGTTAGAAACACAAGATGGCACTGCCTATTTAGCTAGATTACCACATGGAGGAAGGCAGCCTATTGAAGGGAAACACCATCCTCATACTGGCATACACACAAATTTAATTATTATATGCACAAAAATTGTTTATTTTTATTTTTATATTACATATATATATATTTGAGACAGGGTCTAGCTCTGTGTCTCAAGCTGGAGTTCAGTGGCATGATCATAGCTCACTGCAGCCTTGACCTCCTGTGCTCAAGTGATTCTCTCACCTCAGGCTCCCAAGTAATGGGAACTACAAGTGTGCACCAAGATGCCTGGCTAATTCTTTAATTACTGATAGAGATGGGGTTTTGCCATGTTGCCTAGGCTAGTCTCAAACTCCTAGCCTCAAGTGATTCTCTCACCTCAGCCTCTCAATATGTTGGGATTACGGGCCTGAGCCATGGCACCAAGCCAAAATTATATTTTTATATCTGAGCCATTGTATATTTTGATATTTATTTTTTATAACAGCATTTACAATACTCTTGAGAAAGTTGTAGGTGGAGAAGAGGTAATACTCAAGCAATAATAGCTCAAATCATAAAAGTATAATTTAATAAGTAATATGTATATAATATATAAATGGCAATTTATTTCTGGGTTGATATTGGCAAATTTACACATGGTAATAGAATTTTCCTTGTGTGTCGCTGATACAGCCATGTAAACATATTTAAACTAATGTGTTGGTAGTCTGCCATTGTAAAAGGAGGCACAGAATATTCTGACACAAGAGCCCACACAACAAAATGTTGAGGTAGTAAAACAATAAATGTGAAAAGAATAATTATAAGTAGCATAGGGCAACATTTCTTGAAAAACTAGATGTCATTTTGTATTGAGTTTTTTAATGTAATTTTTTTCAATGTTTGGAACATGTGGACAACACAGAGGACCCCAGCGGACTCTTGTTGGAATGTGAGAAAGTTTGAATCTCTCTCCATCTTCGATCAACTTCTACGTAAATAAGTAAAAGAGAATGTGTAAGAGTAGGTATGTGTGGAAATCTCAAAGAGAGTTTTATTTTCTCAAAGAGGACAAAATACTTGTGATAAAGAAGGCAGGCTAATATTTAAGCAATTCAATTGAATTCTATATAACTTGACAGTCAGGGATCACAAGTGAAATTAGGTAGAGGGAAGAGAGTAGAATTAGATCAAGTGGGCAAAGTCTAAAATAGAAGGTTCTCTGATTTAAAGTGATAATGACAACATTTTACAAATGCATTTCTGTTCGTGCTGGGGCTTTGAGTAGAAGGCGATTTCTATCTGTAAAGGGAATTGTGTTATTTGTGAATCTAAGCCTTGCTGTTGGAAACTTTCATTTCAGTATCCATCCTAAGGGAACAAAAGTCTAGGGCATTTGCATCGTTTTAATGATGCTTACATCTTTCCTGGAGAAGCCTATGATTTCCGGGGGAAGAGATGAGGATTAAGGCTAAACCGCATCTTTATTCATTGTCAAGTAGATCTAGGGAAACCATAAGCATTGTGTTTACCACAAGGGACTATCTGCAGCCGAAGTGCAGTTTAGCAGGCAGTTTTTACTTAGGAAATCATGTTACAACGATCTCTGACTGTGTTATGTTTGAGGAAAAAAAACAGTAACCTGAAATAGTATAGAAGTGTAGTAAGAGGAGATACATCGCATACTTATAACTTATGACTTTAGAAGGTTTAGTTTTATGCATGTATAAAGTGGAGACAGTATCTGCCATATTAGAAATCTTATCTCTCTCCACTGTATTAACATCTTCCCATAATTTGGTCATGATAACTAACAATTTATCTTTATAGAGTGCTTATACTATGTTAAGAAGCATTTTTTGGTGTTTTAGATGTATTAAGTTTTTAAATCCTTATAACAATTTTATGAGGCTAATACGATAATCCAGATTTTACAGATTAAGAAATCAAGACACAGAGAATTTGTAGCTTGCTCACATTTATAAAACTAAGTGTCAAAAGCTGTTCCATGAACCCAGACCATCTGGTTCCAGATTAGTACTCGTAAATCTCGTGATATCCTGATTCATGGGATATTTCTGATTCCTATAACTAAGCCTGTCTTCTTAAATTTGTATAGCTTTGCACTTGGACCTAGGTCTGCCTGGAATGTCTTTAGTCACATCTCAAGTTTCTCCACAGAAAAGAGTATTTCCCTGATTTCTCCCACCCCAAGCTTCTCTGTGCTGCTATGGGAATCAGTGTTAACCTAAATTATTCTATAGTTCAATTCCTTTTTCCTACTTTCTTATTTTTCCAGCAAATTTGAAAATCTCAAGGGCAGAGACAATTGTAATACCTCATTAAATATTTTCTGCCGAGATTGTGCCATTACACTCCAGCCTGGGCAACAAGAGTGAAACTCTGACACACACACACACACACACACACACACACACATACACACACATACACAAAAGGAAAACAAATATTTTCTGCATCTAAATAGTAATATGCAGGGATAAAATGAGATAATCTGCTAAAACAGTTTTGTGAACCACCAAGTACCATGCAAATGTTCCATATTATGACTATGCATCAATAAGGCACTCAGAATGTTCTCTATATGGAAAAGGAAATAGTAAAATCATGCAAAGAAAGCGGTATAACAGTGCAAGCACTGCCAATTTATACATGCCTGATAAAATAGAAACATTAATTTTACTGAATGACATATTAAGTGGAGGACTCTTCTGTTAGTGAATATCATGATGTAGCATCAGAGGGTGACAAAGAAGAGTGATCATACATCCCATATTCATTTGGCAAAATTGTGCTTCCAAGGACAGGTGAATTAATCACTAACATCTTTGTTTAAAATGGCAATAAAGTAGAAAGACTCTGAAAGTCAGCTTAGAAGAGAATGTAATTGGTTCATGGAATTAGAGACCCTCTTCGTACTATTCGTTTCCCCTTTGAGAAGGTTATGACAGCCTTTCAATATGGATAGTAATGTTTACCTCATTGAATTCTTGTGTAGATCCAAAGGTAACTATGCATGTTAAGTTGCACATCAACACCTGTGTTACAGGTACTTAATAAATTTAATTTTTTTTTTTTTTTTTGAGACGGAGTCTCGCTCTGTTGCCCAGGCTGGAGAGCAGTGGCGCTATCTCGGCTCACTGCAAGCTCCGCCTCCCGGGTTCACGCTATTCTCCTGCCTCAGCCTCCCGAGTAGCTGGGACTACAGGCGCCTGCCACGACGCCTGGCTAATTTTTTGTATTTTTAGTAGAGACGGGGTTTCATCACGTTAGCCAGGATGGTCTCGATCTCCTGACCTTGTGATCCGCCCGCCTCGGCCTCCCAAAGTGCTGGGATTACTGGTGTGAGCCACCGCGCCCGGCCAATAAATTTAAATTTTATCTAACCTCTAACCCCTGTTTTCTTTATATCTGTAGTTATCTATACTAGTAGATCCTTTTTAACATTTTGGTTTTAAGTGACTACAAATTGTAGACCTAGTTTAAAATAGAATTTCCTTTAAAAGTCTTCTTAATCCTATTTCTATAGATATATAAATGTAATACATTATGATAGTTACCTAAGTTAAGATTACAGTTACTCTCAGTAAGTGTTTAAATCTACGGTGGTTTAATTTGTTAGTAATCAATGAACCATAGCATTGTCCGAGAACAATAGAAATTAACTATTCATTGTTAGATACAAGTACTGATTTTCCATGACTGCAAATCAGACAAAAGATGGTAGTGAAAAAATAAAATAGGCTGAGAAAGGCAGAGATTATTTTAGAACAATTTTCACTTCCAATTTTAATAGGATATTTGAATTTTTATATAGTATAAACACTATACTTAAACATAATTTAGCACTTATGTTGAATACAGTCCAGGTTGCTCATTGAAATGTGGATTAGATAACATGCCTGGAGTGATTCATATTATGATTTCATCAAGGCTCAGAGACTAGGAGTAGAGAGAGAGAAAATGTTGAGAATATAAAGCAGGACTTCTAATATTTATTCACCTTCATATGCATATTCACAGGTAGCAGGGTATGTATTAATTTTTCCCATTTTTGTACATGAGGAAATAGGTTTAGAGAAGAATTAACACCTTGGGCCAAGTCACATAGAAACAAGGAAAGTTTAAGAAAACTTTTGAGACAGTGAAATATTCATAATGATAACACTTAGCATCTATTAAATATCAGAACTGTCCTAGAAACTCAGAATATAAGTTAGGCAAATAAAGTTCTTCATTTCATAGAATTCAAATTCATCCAGGGATGAGGGGCAATAAGGAAGTCAGCAAATAATGACTCCTGTACCTTTCAGAATAATGAGTAGGGGCATAAATACAACTGGAAAAGGTATAGATCATGATGAGAAAAGCACTTATATTTTAGAGAGTTGTTATAAAAAAGCCTTTCTGAGATGTGAAATTTGAATATTATCCAATGGATGTGCAAGGAGAAAGTTATGAGAAGCCCCAGGTATAGGTGTTCTAGGTTGAGGCCCTTGGCAGAAATGAGCTTGGCAGTTTCCAAAATTTGCAAGACTTGTTTAGTGGGACCAGAATGAGCAAGTGGAGGAATGGTAAAACCTGAGCTCATAGAAAAAGGCAACAGTGAAATCATACTGGCAGGGGATGGACAATTTGCAGGGACTTTGTGCAGTTTGCACCAGGAATTGAAATAATCTCATTTTTGTTTTTAAAAATGAAAGAAGTATCAGATATCACAATCATTTGATATACCTTAGATTTCAGTAATTCTTTGATTGGTCATTATCTAATTTCTGCTTCTATAAGAAAGGGATGACATGCCCTTAAACAGATATTCAATGAATGGAATGATTACAGGAGTGTAAATAGGGTTAGGAGAAAAAAGGTGTGACAAATCTTCATTTTTTCTTAATATTAGTACTTGGTGGGTCTGTCTTTATTTGTGTTACCACAGTTTTCTGTTAACTATTGCTGTTGACATCAAAATATGAAAAATCCCCCCAGTGTTTTGAATAGGGTTCGGATATTTGCTCTCACATTTCAGTTTCTGTTATGCAATTAGTAGCAAGCATTTGGACCAATACAGTAACCCTGTTCTCTGTCTCTTAGTTTAATGGCATGAGGAGCCCCACATGAACATGATAATGTCCCATGGCCATATTCTCAGATTGAGGTATGTTTCCATTTGCTTGCAAGGTTTCTAAATTTACTGAAACAAATGATGAAGGGACAGGGAGCAAAATTTTCTCAACGGTATTATTAGGTGGAATAATGTCAAAAGTCACTTCCATTTCCACATTTTAACTCCTGGACACATATATTCTAGCTGCAGTGGAGACTTCACCTTGTGTTATTCACTTGACTAGGGCATATACTATATCATATAATTAAAAACCACACATTTGCAGAATTTTTTCTTCCAGCCATTGCTCTTAAGTTTTCAGCAGGTGATTGCATGGTTCTATCAAAAGAGTGCTTCAATGGTGATGGGGTTGAGATGGGAAAAATAAGCCAACACTTCAAATCTCAAGTGAGTGCATCAGTGTTGACAATTAAAAAAATACAATTTCATCCATAGGCTCATGATTTTTCTGAGGCAAATTGGCATAATCATATAATTTGTGTTGTTATTGTTATACAGGTTAACCCCTATAAACCAGGCCTTTTTTTCTGTGCCTGCTCTGCTAGCATCTAGCTTCTATATGAGCTCAGAGGTCATAAAGGGAGAGAGCAGTATGTTTTCTTCAGCAGGGAAGTTCGACTAAATTTAGATATTTAAAGTCCTTTTTCTTGTCTGTATTGGCTCAAATGTCCCCTTTTGTATATTTCAGAGTCTCAGTCCTTCCCCTATCCTACAAGAAAACTGGAGGGATTGAACACTTAATTGATTTTGCAGCTCTATAACCCTTATATTCAGACCCAGACAATGATCCACAACTATTAAAACTGGCTAATACCTTTCCTTCCTATCCTAAATTGAGCATTAAAAGTTTTCACTGTCTATTACTCTGTATAGCCTCTAATTTTGTCAGAAGCATCAGACCAAATCACAATTTCTCCTTCATCACCATTGTCACCATACTAAGTTGCCAAAGGTACTCTAACTCCTACAACTTCTCCATTTACTTTACTTTCCATACTGCTATCACTGTACATTTTATAAGCATGATGTTCTAAGTCATATATTACCAGGGTCCCATTTGCTCTGACTGGAAGGATATCTATGCATTTTTGAAATATATGAACAATCCAATTCCATATTTAAATTATAAAAATATATTTCTTGGGTCTATCCCTGGTATCAATGTATCAGAACTCCAGCAAGAAAATAAGTGCAAGCTCAAAAGGGGTGATTAAATCTAGTTTAATAAAAGAACAACTATGAGAATGTTGGCAAAGTGAAAGAAAACCAGTAAGGGTTGGTGAAGCACCCTGGGGTGAGTAGCAGAGTTAAGCAACTATGTACCTTCGCTTTTAATGGGACAGAGGAGAGAGCAGTCACTAGAACCTGAGAGGAAGCTTATGCTGTAAATAAGAATCACCAGTCAAGAGAGATGATCTTTAATAGAAAAACTTATTGACTGCACTCTTACAGCCCAGAAGGGTGAGAACCTCTCATTTTATCCCACTATCCAGTTTCCCGCTGGTGCTTACCATTTATCAAAATCAAACAGCAATCAGAGAACAAGGAAACCATGAAAGTAACACTTCTTGGACAATCCTGGGATGCAGAGGAAGGTGGAGAGTACGATAAATAGATCTAGGAGAACTAACAAAATATACAGAGTACGATCGTGAAGAACTAACGAAATATACCGAGTACAATCATTTTCCTCTTCTGTGCATAATACTTGGCAATGTCCATGAAAAGCATATGATGCTATAGTAGGTGAAGCTTCAACTAGTGAGAACCAGGGTAAATAATTCTCATTTGCTCTCAAACTCTGAAACTTAATGTTTAGGTGTTTCTGTCTCGGAACCATGTAGCACCAGCCCCAGTTTCACATGCATCCTGGGAGAGCTGATCTGCAGTAAGATAAGGAGGATTTAGAGACATTTGTCAGGGACAGCATTGTGTTATTGATTTCTCAGAAAACAATCAGGGAAGATGGGCATTAATTGATCACACACAGAATGTAGATATAGCAGCTCTAATTGCTGATGTGGGACGTTGGACATCAAAATTGAACCAATGTTGTTGTTTGTTTTTTTTTTAACAAAAAACTCTATCTCTTCCAATTTGATATTGTTTCAAAGGTGTGGCATTTATATTTCTGTGTGTTGATATACAGAGAATAACTATAAGTCATATGTGTATCTTAAATACATATTAAGGAATCATATTTAGGTAAGTTATACATTTGAACCAATTTAGAGAAAAATATCAAATAGTAGCACAGCTAGTATGCAGATAACTTTATGGATAAGTCATGTAAATGACTAAACTTTGGAAAATATTACCTGTGAAAAACTGCTTTCTAGGGAAAATGTGGATTACAATTCTGTATATATGGTGGGACCAATTAGAAAAAGTTGGTTTCTGTCTGAGTTTTAGCATCTAACTTTATTAGGCACAAATGTGATGTCAATAATAACTTACTAAATGATGAACAATTATTAGATGTTAAGTCTACTTTTCAGTGGAATGGAATTATAATTTCATAACCATATGCAAATAAAATATGATATATCATTATTCTAGATTGTGGAGAACAATATTCTTTGAATTACCAAAGAGGTTACCTCTTCCTAATTCTATTAAGTTACACACTAGCATTCAGACGTGACAGACAGTAAAAATAGAAAGTAATATGAAATATATGTGAGCAAAAGCAACAAAACTGGGCATTGACTGATCAGCCAGTTTATTATTTAGAAGTTACTTGGTTTGATTGTGGTAGAAAACCAAACTAAACATAGATTGTATAAAAAAGTGAATATTTTCAATTGCATGTGAAAATTCCAGGGCAGCATGATCCAGGGTACTAAACAATGGCATTCCCAGACCTAGGCACTGTGTTGTCTTTACTTTCAGGACCCATAAAACTGACTTCCAGGACCCATAAAAGTGACTTTCAGCATCTTCAGTTTATGTTATCCTTACTGTCATTAGTTTCACAGGAAAAGAAAATCTTTATTCGTGATAACTCCTTTTTAAATCTTGGAGTTCACTTTGATCAAATCAACTTGGGTAAAGGAACGTATCTGAAACAATTTCTGTGGGTAGGGATCTGGGATTATGCTGGATATCCACAAGTTGGTCACATTGTTTCCCCTTCCCTCCATGTTCACTGTGATTTGTGGATAGACTCTCACTGAACCAGATGAAATTAAAGTTAGGGGCAGGGTCGCACCCTGTAAGAAAATCGGTATACTATTGCTTTGACAAAGTGGGATGGATTCTAGTTTATGAAACAAAAGAAAAGTAAAAAGTCTCACACAACCATAGGTATGACCAGCAACATATACCTGAGTTACTTCCCAGTGGTACCTTCTGTGAGATGGTTTTTATGCATATTTTAAAGTACTGACTAAGCAATTTACATTTTCTATTCAATGAGTTTAAGATTGCACTGTAAGTAGACATAATTTTTTTCCCCAAAAAGACTGTAAACTGCATGCTTCCATCACCTTTCTGGCAGAACTCTATGATTTTAGATAATAGCTGGCAAGGAGAATGCAAAAACAGAGATTGCTGACCCAGAGCAAAGATGGTGCATGGTATTTCAAAGAGAATAATTGGCTTTCAAAACAATCAAAGAATAATGACTCAGGAAGTAAACAATTTACTTTGAACAAGGGCAGAAGCATTGTACAATACTTGGTTATGAGACCTAAGCAAAAACCAAGGTATTCAATGAAAACAGCAGAGAAAAAAAAAAAAACATAAAAACAACATGAGGCAGAAACAGGGAGATCCAATCTAGCTCATAACTATCCTCAGCTACCCAGGTTCGGGGTCATTGCCTTTTCTAAAAGGAGGAGAAACAAGAGTAATATTAAAATTCATTGCAAAGCTTATATTTATTATATTAAATTGTACATAATGATGTAGGTGAATGTAATTAGTTTGTGTTAACACAGTATGGGCTCGATAGGCCCAGAAAACAATGAAAAAATGTGGCCCTTATTCAAAAATGCTTATAGATTTCAAAATCATTAAAGCAAGTATGGTGTCCTATAAGTACAGAACCTTGTGCAACTGTATATGAAGCTGTATCTGAGGCTCAATCATTATTAAAAGTTATTTGCCATTCTCATGCAGTCCAAAGTGACAGAATCTAAACAGATACCTGCATTCGATGCCCAGAGCCTAATCACTTAAGTAACATTTCTTTTTTCTGGACAAATTACCCTATGTAGGACCACCAGTATTATGTTGAATAAAAGAGTCAACAATAGGCATTTTTGCCTTGTTTCTGAATATAGAGAAAAAGCTTTCAGTCTTTCTCCATTGACTATAATGTCAGCTGTGGACTTTTCATATGTGACAATTATTGTGTTGTGTTGTGTTGTATACTGTTGGTGAGAATGTAAATTGGTGAAGCCACTATGGAAAACAGTATGAAGTTTCCTCAAAAAACTAAAAATAGAACCACCACATGATCCAACAAACCCACTTCTGGGCATATAGCCAAAGTAATTGAAATCAGGATTGTAAAGCAGTCTGCACTCCTATGTTTATTGCAGTATTATTCACAATAGCTAAGATGCGGAACAACCTAAATGTTAATTGACACATGAATGAAAAAAGAAAACGTGGCATATACATACAATCGTATATTTTTCAGCCTTAAAAATAGGAGGAAATCCTGTCATTTGTGACAATGTGGATGAACTTGGAGGACATTTTGCTAAATGAAATAAATCAAACATAGAAGAACAAATAATAATTCCACTTACATGAGGATTTTAAGGCAGTCAAATTCATAGAAGCAGAGAGTAGCAAGGGCTGGGAGGAGGGAGAAACCTGGAGATGTTTGTCAAACGGCATAAAGTTTCAGTTATGCAAGATGAATAGGTCTTAAAGATCTGCAGTAAAGTGTAGTGCCTGTAGTTAACAATATCACATTGTATACTTAAAAATGTACTTATAGGGAGACCTTATGTTACATTTTCTTATCACAAAGCTAAAATAAATAGAGCAGGAGGAAACTTTTGTAGGTGATGTATATGATCATGACATTGATTTTAATGATGGTTTTGCAAGTGTATACTTATCTCCAAACTGTACATATTAAATATATACAGTGTTTTGTCTGTCACTCACACTTCAGTGTGAGTGGTTTAAAAAAAAGAAAGTTTATTGAACAACTGGAACTTTGTCTTACAGTCACAGGCTATAAGATTAGAACACCAAATTATTCAAAGTTAACATTTATAGAAGAAGCAATTGAACACTAAACATTCACAATAGGAGCTACTACTATCCTTTGGCATTTCAATTATTTTATAGCTACCATTTATTTAAGCCTTATATAACTTCATAAGTTTTTTCTTTTTATTTTTTGAGACAGAGTTTCACTCTGTTGCCCAGGCTGGAGTGCAATGGTGTGATCATGGCTCACTGGGGCCTCAACCTCCTGGGCTCAAGTGATCCTCCCACCCCAGCCTCCTGAGTAGCTGGGACTACAGGCTTGCACCACCACTTCTGGCTAATTTTAAAAAATATTTTGTAGAGTCAGGGTCTCCTTATGTTAGCCAGTCTGGTCTCACAATCCTGGGCTAAGGCAATCCTCCTGCCTCAGCCTCCCAAAGTGCTAAGATTATAGGTGTGAGCCACTGTGTCCAGCCTAAATTTTAAAATATGCGTTCACATGCCATAAATAAATTTTATTTTCCTGATTATATGGTGAGGAATGTGAAACAACGACAGCTTCGGTAATTCACTTTTGGCCACATAGATAGTACATTAGACTTTATAACCAGGACTCTGTATCTCTAAAACCCTTGCTCTTATTTCATTATTCCTGTTGCCTGCTTGACTCTTTCCTTTCAAGACAGGAAAAAAGAAGGCTGTGTTAGTTACCGGAAGTTTATGAGGTCTTCCATGTTTGAGAACAGAACTGGATGGGGGTACAGAGATGAGAGAGAACACGTGAATTTCTCACAGATTGGTCATTCTTTGTGCACTATTTGAGTGGAGCATGTTTCATTTTACACAGCAGCCACTTTCTCAAAACCATTCAGATTCGGGTTGATAATTGATTCCTATCATAATACCATGGAATGGCTCAGGGATTAATGGGATAAAATCAGATTTGAGAAAACAAAATCTAAGAATAATAGCTAACATTAGTTGGGCTCTTAAAGAATGGTCCCAGAACTTTACAAGTAGTGTCAAAATAGCCTTATAAATTGGTTCTATTTTTACCTGCATATTATATACAAAGGAGAAAACAGTGCCATAGAGAGGGTACATGATTTTCCAATATCATTTACCAAAGCTATGATTCAACTTAGGCTTTACAGATTATGTATACTTAAATGATACTCCATTAAATATATATATATATATATTTATAATGTTTCTCCCTCTATCACATAAATATCATTCTATTTCAGATATTTAATATTCCTCTTTTCAAAAGGCTCCTGTCCAAAAATCTGTGTGTGATTTTTCAAGCCCAGCTTTAGATAATTCAAAAGGCTTTTCCCAGCAGGCAAAATGGGGGAAGTTGCTGTTCCTACACCAGATTTGGTGCAGAGGTCTAAGGAAAGTCATAGGCAAGTTCTCAGGCCCCCTCTGTCTCATTCAGCTTTTAGGCATATTTGCATTCCTACCCCAAGTGCCTTCCTTCCTAAGTCCTTTTACTTGGAGTGTTTAGCTGAAATCTCCTTCGGCTATCTCTTCCAAAGCCTCCTTATGTGGGGAAGGGGAGAGAAAAACCTTGAAGATGTATTTTCCACTCTTTCTCAGTACCTAGTACTTTTGCAGTCCTAGCCCTTCCCCCTTGCTCCTCTCTCCTGGCCCTCAGGATCCATAAAATTGAAGACCCCCTTGTTTGGGGATCCCTTGTCAGTGGGATGAGCCCCACATCTATGCCGGTCCACCTGACTTTTGAAATGCACGGGTTCCATGGAAAGAAATGACAGAGTGGGGTTGGCACTTTCTCCAAGTTTCTCTTGTTTATATTATCACAGTAAGTGATGAGAGATTTCACTGTTATTTTTATTTCGGCTTATTGTTCCTCTGATACCTAATAATTCACTCTTGTTCCACCTCAGCTGAGTTCCCTGACAAGAGTGATTTATTTGTATTTTCTAACTGTTTTTTTTTTTTTTTTTTTGAGACAGAGTCTTGCTCTGTCGCCCAGGCTGGAGTGCAGTGGCGCAATCTCGGCTCACTGCAAGCTCCGCCTCCCTAACTTTTTGAAATATATTTAAAAATTGGATGAAACAGGCTTTCCCTTCTGATTTGGATTTAGAAACCCACTAGTGACTTTTATTCTTGTTCTTATGATCAAAACAAGACATAAAAGCTAAAAACATTTCATAGTTAAAACAAGTCAGAAAGCTGAAGTGGTTAGACCCTCCCCTGAGTGCAAACTTAGCCACCCTCCAAAGTCAGAAAGCAGAGCAGGGGAGATGACTCCAACAGAGGTCCCTGGGATTTCAGAGACCATAAGTGTTTGCAGAAACTTTCCTCCTTTAATTTCATTTATACAAATATACAATTAAGAAAATAAACGGGCAAAGATACAAAGGACAAAAACCTATTTTCACAACATATGTCTGTCAAGGAACTTACATTAAAAAAATAAAAAATAAAAAACTCTTGAAAATGAGCAAGAAAGAGACAATCCACCAAAAGAAAAAAGAAAGCAGGGAAAAGACTTGAATAATAGATATTTCATAAATGAAGACATACCTGTGGCATGTATGCACATATAAAAGGTACTCAACCGGCTGGACGTGGTGGCCCACGCCTGTAATCCCAGCACTTTTGGAGGCCGAGGTGGGTGCATCATGTGGGGTCACGAATCCAAGACCAGCCTAGCCAATATGGCGAAACCCCATCTCTACTAAAAATAATAATAATAATAATAATTAGCTGGGTATTGTGGCATGCACCTGTAATCCCAGCTACTCAGGAGGCTGAGGTAAGATAATTGCTTCAACCTGGGAGGTGGAGGCTGCAGTGAGCTGAGGTCATGCCACTGGACTCCAGCCTGGGTGACAAAGCAAGACTCCATCTCAAAATATAAATAAATTAAATAAATAAATAAATAAATAAATAAAATAAAAATTCTTCACCTAAACAAGCCACCAGGGAAATCCAAGTTAAAACAACAAGAGTATATCACTTTAAAATTAATACACTAGCTAAAAAGATAAAATACTGATACTGCCAAGCATTGATGTGATGTAGAATGACTGGAAGTTTCATGGTTTGGTCAGGTGAAGTGATAAAACTGAACTGTGTAACCGCTTGGCAGTTTCTTATAGAGTTAGTCATAAATCTACCTGAAGACAACATGGTAGTGAAAAGAATTCTTGATAAGACAGAAAATGTGGATATCTTCCTCAAGTTGATTATGATTTGTATTGTGGAAAAATTATTTACTCTTTTTCAATATTAACGCCCTCACTTTAATGTTTGAGAGAAGTACCTTTAAATATTTATACAAGCTTTAAAATATGCATATAATTCTATGTAATAGAGAAACAGAATGATTATGCAGATCACAGACTGCATCCTGAAGACCACAAACAGCCGAGACAGAGTGAGAACAAAAAAGGCAAATCTAATGACAAATTCTGTAGCCAAATTTGGAAACAATATTTACATAATAGAATAGGTGGGTTTAACATCAATCTGTACTGACTATTTTAATAGGCTACTAATTAAAACATTGTAAGCTTGCTATGAACTCCCTCACTGGCCTTTTTTGCCTTGTTTATCGTGATTTCAGGCTTTCTAGTTCACACGCAGGTGTCTAAAATGTGAGAAAATGTGAGACTGAGACAGAAGGAGTTCTTATTTCTTCATGTTTTTTCCAAGACAGAAAGGGGAGTCCACAGTAAAAGCGTGAAGTATTTGTTGGTTTTGAGCAAGATCAGAAGAGAGGCGGAAGAAAAATTTGAGAAAAGGGGAAATGCTCCTATTTTTATTTCCTGTTGACTTTAAGATGTATGCCTTAGTACAGCACACAATAGAAGCTAAGAATCATTTCAAAGCAAACAGAAAGGCAGAATTCTTCAGAATTAAATGATCTGGAGTTCTCTGGAGACTCTTTGCTTCTAATTTTATGTAAGACTCATGTGTTCAACATTTCATTGGATTTCAAAATTATTTTATTATATGTTACCTGTTGGATGGAAACCCTGGGGGATCAGAGCCATCTTAAACCCTGATATTCTCTACTGCAAGGCTGAGATGGCTTCATTGATTGGTTTTAATTGTTGTTGTTGTTGTTGTTGTTTTTGAGACAGTCTTGCTCTGTTGCCCCTGCTGGATTGCAGTGGAGTGATCTCGGCTCACTACAACCTCCATCACCCGGTTTCAAGTGATTCTCCTGCCTCGGCCTCTCGAGTAGCTAGGATTACAGGCAGGCACACAACGCCCAGCTTTTTGTTTGTGTGTGTGTATTTTTAGTAGAGATGTAATTTTGCCATGTTGACCAGGCTGGTTTCGAACTCTTGACCTCAAGTGATACACCCACTTCGGCTCACAGGCGTGAGCCACCGTGCCTGGCCTGGTTTAATACTTTTTTTCTTAAGGCTGTTAAGAATAGTTACTTTCTGATTTTTTAAAATAGATGTGTGTCTTGGTTTTTTTATAAATTACCCAGTACCTAAAATTGGGTAATTTATAAGGAAAAGAAAATTTTTTTGCAGAGTTATGGAGGCTGAAAAGATCAAGGGACCATATCTGGTGAGAGCCTTTCCACCGGCTGGGACTCTGCAGAGTCCAGAGATGGCACGTGGCATCACATGGTGAGGGGGGCTGAGCATGCTAACATGTTTGCTTCAGTTTTATAAATTATATTAATGTATCTTTAAGTTCATTGATTTTCTTTCTGTGATAGCTAAACTTTTATAAGTCCTATCCAATTGAATTTTTATTTCAGTGATTGTATTTTTTCTTTTTCTTTTTTCTTTTTTTTTTTTTTTTGAGACAGCGTCTCGCTCTGTTGCCGAGGCTGAAGTGTGGTGGTGTGGTGTGATCGTGGCTCACTGAGGCCTCCACCTCCCAGGCTCAAGCAAACCTCCCACCTCAGACTCCCAAGTAGCTGGGAATAGAGGAATGTGCCACCACACCCACTTAATCTTTTTTTTTTTTTTTTTCCCCCAGAGAAGAGGTCTCTCTAAGTGGCCCAGGCTAGCTATTGTATTTTCATCTCTGGATATCCCTTTTATTTTAAAAAATATGTCCTATTTCCCACCTCCATACATCTGTGCTGTCTTTTAAGCTCTATGAAATGTTATGATAGCTCTTGCAGTGCCTTCATTTCTGATGCCTAAATCTCTGCTATTTCTTTACCCCCTTGTTGATTTACTTTTGTCCTGATTAAGGATTATATTTTTCTGTTTCTTAGAATGGGTGGTAATTTTATATTATATGCTTAATCTTATGATATCTAGAATTTATCTTCCATTAAATAAGTGTTTTGTCCTTACACTGTGTTTTTTTTTTTTTTTTAATTCAGTTTTCTTCTTTTGAGGTCTGTTTTCATGCTTTACAAAAAAAGGTTCAGAGACATGTTACTCTTGGGGTAGTTTGTTCCTACTACAGAAGTATGATGCATTTGATGTCTCCATGAAATGCTATAGGAATTTTTCAAATGCTCTCTATTCTGGCTGATCAGAGCAAGCATATCTCCCTACTATGAGTAAGCTCTTAGAGTTGTTTAGCCTGGCTTTGTAAAGATTCACTTTATGTTTGCAGAGCCTCATACTTACCTGTGGTAAGAGGTCAGAGAGACTTCTTCAAAGATCTGCCCCCAAAATTCTCAACCGTTTATTCTTCCTAAACTCTGGTTGCCTTCTCTTCAAGTCAGAAAGACCACCAACCCTTGTGGATTACTCACCTTGTGCCTGTGCTGAGAAAATTGACTCCAGACAGAAAGTTTTTGGTAGGTTTTTGTCCTATTTGTAGTTGTTCACAGCATGAGGGTAATCTGACGCTTATTATTCCACTATGTCCAGAAGCATAAGGCCCTCAGTCATAACATTTTTAATATCTACTCTTTAACACACACACTCACACACACATACTGTCAAAAATCTGAGAAAGTTGAAATTGCATTATTTATAAGCATTGCCACCATTTTCTCCTGGCCATTTTTATTTCAGGAAACAATTTAAAATATTTTTAGCTTAATTTTCATCATAAAAGTGTTACTTGTTTCATTAAATTTAAAATATAATTTCTTTAGTGGTAATTGCAATTCATGGCATGAAGCCTTTAGGCCTCTAACACATTTAAAGTATTATGGTAAAAAAAAAAATGTTTTCTGCCCGATGATATCTGTTTGTACTCCCCCCCCACCAATTATCTCTGGCCCTTAAGTCTTTTGAGAATGCCATAGCTTTTATTGTAATCCAACTTCACAGAAACTATAAGCAGAGGTGTAGGCATTGAAAAGAAATATGGTCTTGTTTTCCCCCCTTTTCTCCCTCTCTCTCTCTTTAAAATTCTTTTCTACTCTCTTGTTAATATGATTTTTCTATTCCAAAAAAAAAGCAAAATTCAGTCTTGTAAACCCTTCAGAAGTACAGGATGGATTTCATACTAGACTTTAGGTATGTACAGAGTGTGACAGCAAATTACCGCATGCTACTTATTTATCATTGTCACACATAATTAAAAATAAAATAAAATAAAATAAAATAAAATAAAATAAAATAAAATAAAATAATGCTCCATACTGAAAGTATCTCTGAAAAACATCTTGTGTTTTCTTGGATAAGAAACCCTCAAATATGTCAGCTAGGACTTCCTCTACAATGATTGGCTTCTGATATTTTAGAGGCAGCCTGGGAAGTAATCTTCTGTTCATCTCAGACTATCAGGACTGCTTTTAACAACCATAAATAAGGGAGATGACATTTTAGTGAATAATAGTAAAAATACTAAAATCTAAAATAATTATGTTCACTTTACTTCAAAAAGGAATCTTCCTACCTTGTATAAAATGAGACCTCTCTATATTTTTTTCCTTAAAGTTCTTACATTGCCAAATCACATATTCGTTTTTCCAAATGAACTTCAGGAGTTTCTGGAAGAATGAAACTGAACTGTAATTAGAGAGAAGAAAATTATCCTTCATTTAGAAATGCACATTGTTATTTGTTTTTATCTTTTAAGAATAAATTGAAAGAATTTTCTTATCCCAGGAGAAAATTGCTCTGACAATTTATTACTGCAGAACACATCTGTCATATTTATCCAAGTCTTTGTATTTCAATTGCCGAAGGCCTACTTTGGCTCCAATCGTCAATTATTTGGCCTAGTGCCATAGGCCCCACATCTTCACTCTGCTTCAAATCTCCTGCCTCATTTGGCCCCAGTCATCAGTTATTAGGCCTAGTACCATAGCCCCCACCTCTCCACTCTGCTTCTGATCTCCTGCCTCAGCCCAATATCTCCTACCACATTGCTGGCTACCTCCTTTCTTAATCACTGATCTAAATCCTGAAATTTATCGATTGGGAGGCCTGCTTAGTTACTCAGCATTTACAGGATCAAGTCCAAATATGGCCGTTTTACAATCTGGCCCATCTGCCCTCCAGCTTTTAATCAATCCCGTATATCCTATGCCCTATTCACAACTGAGTATTAGTGAATAACCTTCCTTACTTCCATGCTTCAGCCCTTAATTCAGTTCTCTCTTTAGAGTATCCAAAGCAGAGTAAATTAAATTTGTAGAAGACACCCAAATGCAAAGCAAGCCAGTAAAATTGTTCTTTCCTCTATAAGTAGTGCTCTTTCTCAATCACTAACTTCAATTTTCCAGGATATATTACTGTGACATCTTGATTGGCTGAGGCAAATTATCCACAAAGTTTAGATTTACAGTCTGCATTTCTTTTCGTATTAGTGAACCAATGCTTATACATTTAAAATGCAGTGTGTTTTGCATTCATTTTCATTTTATTTACTTTTTTATTTGTATTTTTTTACAAAAGCCTTATAAATGCTGTGTGACTACTTTCATCAACAACACTGTATGTTTTCACATTTTCTCTTGAAAGCAGAAGCATAATGCAATCTCTGCCATCATTAACTTACTATTATGGCTAACATGTCTTGTGCACTTGAGAATCATTAAAATGTTAATATTATGAGGTGAATTTTTTTATTGTATTTTATAAATGAGAAAACCAAAGCATAGGAACTCCAGGTTTGCCTAACAACACTGGTAAGTAATGAATTCAGGATTTGAACCTATGCTACGCTGCCCCAGTATGTTGAGTTTACATGCTCATTGTCTAAGTTAGGAGGCAGGGCAATAGCTGTTACGTTCTTTCATGTAAAATGTCTGAACTTAATCTTTCATATATAAATCATTGTGTATGTTTATATTATAATATACAGATGTACATATATACTCTAAGTTGGTATAACTTCCATTAACTAGGAATTATTTTAATTCACTCTGTAACTAATTGCCTATTTTCATTCATTTGTGAGTAAGGATAGTTTCTGTCAAATATTCAATATCTAATTTAGTGCATTCTACCTCGTAGGCCTTCCATATATGTTTAGTAACATATAAAAATGAAGAAACAAAAGTGTATAAAGCTATAAGGTGTCCTTATGCTAATATTCAGAAAGATTGAGACAAATTTTGTTTTTCAGGAATGTGTACATTCTAAAGTGTGTGTGTGTGAATTGAATGTGGTGTGTGTGTAGGGGAATGCAGTCTCTAAAGTTATTGAAGACATATGCCTGCCCCCCCAGAAGTTTGCTGTTCTGAATGAACTCATTGTCTGTATGTCTACATATATATCTAATTACATCATCTATGATGTGTCTATATAACGTATTTGATAAATTTTCAGAAGTTTCGGTTAAACTAAGTATCACATGGAAAAGGAGTATAGTTTAAAATAGTTTGCTATTATTACCTAGCTATGAACCCCTGGCATTTATTAAGTGTTTCCTATATGTTAAGACCTCTATATCCATTATGTCATTTGGTTAGTCCTATAAACAAATGAGGCTATATATATGCATTTTAGAGACAAATTCTGTTGTTTACAAGGAATCCAGCATATAGTAATTTGTTATAGCAGTCCATACCATCTGAGATGACACTCTTCTTTCCAAACTTCTCAGGCCATTGAAAATCATGCTTAAGCTTGCTATGCCCATTAGACACTGTAAATTTTGAGACTCCCCATATCCCTTCGATGTAAGTGGAATGGTGTTCCTATGCTCCATAAACTTTCATTTATTTCATAGGCCCCCTGCCTACTGCTGAGGTCCCATCAATGGATCATTAAAAAAACATAAATTTTTTACAGAATTAATAAAACAAGCAGACTTGTGACCTTCTTGCCATTACTTGAACCCTACTGAAAATCAAATTTTCCCAGTTTATTCACACAACTAACATTTTATTGATACCAAATAGAGAATGTACTCTGATTTTTGGCTGAAAAACCTGTGAGGAAATACTTAATGCTAATATACTACTTTCCTACATTTATATTTAAGTCCACATTTTCCTTATTAAATTGATGTTTGGATAACTTATCCATTGTTGAAAGTGGGGGTATTGAAGTCCCCTAATATTTTTATTTTGCTATTTCTCCTTTCAGTTCTATTTGATATTTGCACAATATATTTAGGTGCTCCAATGTTGGACGCATATATGTTTATAATTGTTATATCTTCTTGATGAATTGACCCTTTATAACTATATAATAACTTTGTTTCTTGTTATAGTATTTACTTAAGTCGATTTTGTCTGACATAAATGTAGCTACTCTGTGTTTGTTTTGGTTTTCATTTTCATGAGGTTTCTTTTTTCTTCCCTTTACTTTCAGCCTGTGTGTATCCTTAAGCTAAAAAGAGTCTCTTTTAAGGACATATTGTTGGTTCTTTGTTTTTAATTCATTCAGATACTCTATGTACTTTAATTGGATGATTTAATTCATATAATTTAATGTAATTGTCCTATGAAAGGACTTACTATTGCCACTTTGTTAATTGTTTTCCCACTGTTCTGTAGCTCCTTTCTGTCTTGTTGTCTTCCTTTGTGATTTAATAATTTTTTGTAGTGGTGTGCTTTGATTTTATTACATTTATCTTTTGTGTATCTACTAGAGGTTTTTCTTTATGATTACTGTCAGACTCACAAACATAATCTTATATCAGTCTAATTACAGCTGATAATGACTGAACTTCAACTGCATACAGAAACCCGACACATTTACTTCTCTCCTCCCCCTCACATTTTCCATTATTGATGTCCCAATAGCAACATTTTATATTGTATGTCCATTAACACTTTTGTAGTTATGATTGCTTTTTATCACATTTATATTTTAAATTTTATATTAGAGTTAAAACTAATTTTTACATCCTTATTTTAGTGTTAGAGTATTCTGAATATGACAATATATTTACTTTTACCATTGAGCTTTATATTTTGAACTATTTTCATGTTACTAATTAGAGTATTTTCATTTCAATTTGAAGAACTCCCTTTAGCATTTCTTATGAGGGAAGTCTAGGTTATTTCCCTCAGATATATACTTTGAGAAAGTATATGTCTCCCCTTCATTCATTCTTAAAGGTTGGCTTTGCCAGGTTTAGTATTCTTGGCAAGAAGTTATTTATTTATTTTTTTAAGCACAATGAATATATGATTCTACTGGCTTTCATAGTTTTTGCAAATAGAGCCTTATTGGGGGTGAGGGTTCTTTGTATGTAAGTGCTTTTCTCTTGTTCCTTTCAAAATTCTTCCTCTGTCTTTGACATTTGAAAATTTGATTTAAATGTGTTGCAGTGTAATCTTCTTTGGGTTGAACTTAGTTGAGAACTTTAGAACTTCATGAAGCTTGATGTTCACATCCCTCTCAAGATTTGGGAGGAATAGTTCAGATATTATTTTTTTAAATTAAGCTTTCCATTTCTTTCACTCTCTTCTTCTAGGATTCCCATGATTGGTATATTGTTTTGGTTGATGGTGTTTTATAAATTTCATAGGCATTATTCACTCTTTTTTTATTTCATTTTTTCTCCTTTGACTGACTAATTTTAAAGGAACTGTCTTTGAGTTCACAGTTTCTTCTGTTTGATCAAGTGCACTGTTGAAGATCTCTGTTGCATTTTTTTTCATTTCATTCACTGCATTCTGTTTTTCATTTCTTTGATTGCATTCTGTTCCAGAACTTCTGTTTGGTTATTTTTATGACCTCTATCTCTTTCTTGAATTGTATTGTTTCTTGTACTGTGGTAAGCTTCCTTAAAATGATTGTTTTGAATTCTCTGTTAGGTAATTCATATATTCCAATTTCATTGAGATCTATTACTGAAAAATTACTGTGTTCTTTTTGTGATGTCATTTGGGTTCTCTGAAGTCTTGCATTACTGTCTCGACATCTGAAGAAGTTACCTCCTCCTCCAGTCTTTACTGAATACCTTCAGAAGATAAAGACCTTCAGCTCATATCATTAATTCCATCTGTCAAAACTGTGAGTCAGTCTGGCTAAGGATTCTAGGGGCACCTCAGACATTTTATGTCAATGTAACCCCTGCATTCTGTTTGCTCCTTGTTGGCAGTACTAAGTCTTAAGACCGTATCTTTGCTCTTGATCCCAAAAAGCCAAGTCGGATTTTAAGAGCACTGAGTTTATTTTCCCTAGGGTAGTGCCTTGACGTGCTCAAGGTTAAGCACCTTCTCCCAATCCAACAGTGTTGAGCTCCCTGTCCTTGTGACCTCATGTACAATCTGCAAAGATTTACAGTGCCATTAGTGGAGGCACAAGTGGAGCACAGGCCACAGGGAAGGGAAGAATGTGCATCATGTTGGGAGCATGCATGGGCTAAGTAATGGGCATCTACAAGTTATGCATCCTACTCGTCTCAGGCATGGACCTCTTGGTGGAGTCTGACAAGCAGTTAGTAGAAACTGTAGAATTTTGTTGAGTTCCATACCCCTGTTGTTGTGAGCTCCTGTCCTGTTTTCCTGCTCCTACCTGCCCATACACTATTCAGCCACACACATCTCCTCAGTGTTCTGCATGGAGTGGGAAAGTAGTGGGATTCTTGGGCAGTGTCCTAACTGCTGGGGAGACAAGTGCCCACTACACTCTCACTCTCTGCCATGGGAAAAATCAAGTGCCCAAGGGGATTTCTCCACCTTGAGGTAGTGATAATGTGAGTAAAGTGAAAGTTATTACCTTCTTTAACGTGTGTATTCTCAGATGTTTTGCTCCAGTGGTATGCTGGGACCTTACCACTGGACTCCTGGCCTCCCAAAAAGTACTCTCATCTATGGGTGGTTGTCAAAATCAGTGTTTTTTCTGTGAAAGAGCAAGGAAATGAGGGTTGAAAACTCATATTCTATCATCTTACTGATGTCATCTCTACTACTTGACTTATTCACTGAAATATTTTATGTGTATCTTAAGCCAAACATGCCAAAACCAAATTTGTGAGTTTCTGAACTCCAAATGCAAAAACTAAATAGCAATAAAAAAATAAATGTACATCTCCTTCAATTGTCTACTCATGATTCAATTCAAAAATGAAACCTGATTATTTTTCTGTTTCTCAAGCCAAAAATCTTGGGTTGTTTCCTGATTATTTATTTCCCTTACACACCACATCCAAACCATAATAAAATATAATTATTGTGGTTTTAAATACTTTCTAGAACATAACCAGCATTCCCTCATGTCCACTACTGCCACTTTCGTCTCAGCAACCATCACCTCTACCCCAGACAATTTTAATAGTTTTCCTAAGATCCTCCCTGTTTTCATCCTTGCTCCTTTAGAGATAATTTTTTTTAGGCAGCAGTTAGAGAGATCCTTCGTAATAAGAAGCAGATTATGTTACACTTCTGAGAAAATTCTCTTCATTTCCTATAGGATAAAATATAAAGTCTCATAGATCTCATTTGCTATTATTATTGTGGCACTCCTTTTTCTCGAAATATTTCTCCTTCCAGCTCTAGCTACAGGTTTATAATCTAATGTTTGTAAACTCATGGCTCACAAGTTGTATCCAGAAGCAGATGTACTGTTTATAAACATCACAACGGTGATAATCAACAACTGACCTTATAAAATGAGGAAATAAGGCTGTTGTGACTGCTAGAAAATTAAAATTTTAGGGCAAGGGTGACAGTTGGCCTGTAGAGTCAGGACGGTGGGCCTGTGAAAAATCTGAGAGTCAATTGGAAGACAGCCTGGAGCAAGGGTGGTGGGATGAGGAGCACTAAGGTCAGAAAAAATAGGCAAGAGCAAAATTGCAGAGGCAGAAGGACATGACAAACTGGTGCTAGGAGTGAAAAAAGAAAAATTAGTAGGGAATTGGGGACTGAATTTAAGAGGCAGTTATGTCTTTCATAAGCTTGAGGCAGTAGCTTATAGTCTAACTGAGGGGACGAGTGGGCTAACAGGACACTGAAGGAAAAGGTCTCAAGTATCCTTGGAGCTCTTTTGTTGTGGAATGAAATCTTAGGACGTTGAGTTCCGTGAAACTGGCTGGAGATTGAGATTTTGGATATGTCTACCTAGATAACAAACATCTGTGAGTAGATAAGCTAACAGAAGGAAGTAAGTTAGCTTACGGAAAAAGTAAAAGAAAGCCCTGGAAATACACAGAATTTCAGAGCAAAGGAGTAGTATAAAAGTTAGGGAGTCTTGAAGCAAAATGCCTGTATTTGAATGCTGGTTCTGGCACTAGCTAGGGAGGTGTCTATGTTCAATAACCTACCCTTTCTATCATATATCCATTTGTGAAATGATGACTGTAATAATATCAACTTCCAGGGCTGTCGTGAGACCACACAAACTTGTACAAAGCTTGGGGCAAGGCTCATTTACAGAAAGTGGTCAATAGATAATGCCAGGGGGAATTAGGAGAGTGAAATACTTGTTAGTGAGTCAGTTGGAAGTACAAAGGTCAACAATATCAGTGAAGCCCACGTAGGAAAACGACGCAAAGAAAATGAGGTCAGGATAACAAAAAGTGGTTTGAACACTTGATCTGCAGTATCCCAACAGATTCTCACAGTACTATTGAGCACTTGATATACACATCTCAGTTAATTCTCACAGCAATTCTGTGTGAGATGAAAGTTACCATCCTTACCTAAATGAGGAGACAGAGGCTCATAAATGTTAAATGTGGAGATGAAATTTCAGTTCAGGTCTATATAAATCTAGAGTCCATGCTCTTAATCTCCATCCCACATTTCCTGGAGGGGAAGAGGATGCTCAAAGGAGGTTCAAGAGGTGGATGGAGACTGTGGAAGTATCATTCAGTCTGAGTGACAACAAGTTTCTATTAAGTTCAGGACTACAAAGCAGGTTCCTAAGAATTTGATTAAGAGTAAACAGAGGCTGGGCATGGTGATCCTAGCATTTTGGGAGGCCGATTTGGGTGGATCATGAGGTCAGGAGTTTGAGACCAGCCTGACCAACGTGGTGAAACCTCATCTCTACTAAAAAAATACCAAAAGTAACTGAGTGTGGTGGCACATGCCTGTAATCCCAGCTACTGAGGAGGCTGAGGCAGGAGTATCGCTTGAACCCAGAAGGCGGAGGTTGCAGTGAGCCGAGATCGGGCCACTGCCCTCCAACCTGGGTAACAGAGCGAGACTCTGTCTCAAAGTAAACGGTGAGGAAATAGAAGGAATTTATGTAGGCAATTCATCTAGGATTTATGTAGGCAATTCATCTAGGAATAAAAGGCAAAATAAATAAATAATAACTGGGGACACTGAAATGTCAAGTACAGCTTACTTAGAGGAGGCAGATAAGAACATGTTTTTAAACTAACAGTAGGAAAAAAATGAGAAAGAGCTCTTGGAAATGGAGGTTTGAGCAAAGGGAAAAAATGGTAAATAGCAGCTATAAAAGTAAGAGGAGAGAAAACTGACCAGGGAAACTTGAGTGAAGGAGGGTAGGTTTTGGGGGAGAAAGGCAGCACCGAGGCTTTGTTGGATTTTGAGGCTATTACTCCATAAGACAGAAGAATAAAAGATTGTTTCTGTCTACAGCAGACAGATGATTCTTGCAAGTCAATGAATAGAGGGAAATTGGGTTATCACTGAGTATTTGCAAAGGGAGACCACAGGACAAGAGAAAGAGAGTGGTAGAATCATGGTCCATGGTGTCTAATCTACATTTCAAAGAAAAGTACAGACGAGTTTCCAGAAATGATGTGACAGCCCTGACACATCCCTGTACTCGGCGCAGTGTAGCCACAGAGAATTTACACTATGCCCACCAGATACATGTTTTTTGTTTCCTATTGGCACTGTAAAAAATTATCACAAACTTAATGACTTAAAACAACAGTCTTACAAGGAAGTCATAAATTCAAAATCAGTATCAGTGAGCTAAATCAAAGTGTTGTCAGGGCTGGTCCTTTCTAGTGACACCAATGAAAAATCTATTCCTTGCCTCCTCTAGCTTGTAAGAGGGTACTGGCATTTCTTGGCTCCTGAATCACTCCAGTCTCTGCTTCTGTCATCTTCTTTCTCTCTCCTCTGATTCTCCTGCCTCCCATTTTTAAGGACATTTGTGATTACATTAGGTCCATCCAGGTAATCTAGCATAATCTCCCACCTAAATATCTTTAACTTAATCACATATGCCAAGTTCCATTTACCATGTGTATTAGTCTGTTCTCCAGCTGCAAATAAAGACATACCTAAGGCTAGATAATTTATAAATGAAAGAGATTTAATTGACTCACAGTTCCACATGGCTGGGGAGGCCTCACAATTATGGCAGAAGGCAACGGAGGAGCAAAGTCACATCTTACATGGTGGCAGACAAGAGGACATGTGCAGGGAAATTTCCTTTTATAGAACCACCAGAGCTCATGAGACTTACTCACTATCATGAGAACAGCAAGGGAAAAACCCATCCCTACAGTTCAACTACCTCTCACTGGATGCCTCCCATGACACCTGGGGATTATTACAATTCAAGGTGAGATTTAGGTGGGGACACAAAGACGAATTGTATCACCATGTCAAGCAACTTATTCTATAATTCCAGAGATCAGGGCATGGATGCCTTTGTGGGTGGCTGTAATTTAGCCTATTCTGGTACATCTTTCCAAATTCTTGTGATGGCACAATTCTGGTTGTTTGTAGAGCATTAGAGAGGCTAATGCTGAGAACTGCTGAGGGAAGTTAAAACCAGCCAAGTCTCAAAACTGGTCTTTGGACTCTAAAAGCACCAAAAAGATCTTGGATGAATTCTAGTTTACATCACAGTGTTTTATGAAAGAAGGATTTATTTTTGATTACATACGAGACAGCTCGTGTGTAGGCATGGGACGAGGAAGCACCAGGTGATTTGACAAGTGGAGAAGTGTCTTGGAGATTTGAGAAATTGCAGACATAAAGTTCTTCTTTGGACCCACTAGCTGGTTATACCTGAAGAAATAGAATGCTCATACATGTATCAACTTCAGTTAATCTCCCACATTCCCTAATAAATCCACTATTTCCTGAATTTCATATACTTTTAACGTACCTGCACAGAAAGTACCTCATTTAATATTCACAACCACTCTAATAAAGCAAGATTCTTTTTCATGGTGTTTTAAAAATAAAGAAACAGAAGGAAGATTCAAGATTCCACATGATTTTTCCAAGGTTACACAGCTACCATGTGGTAAAATCCAATCATAATAATATATGTGCTTATATCTCCTGATTCTATCTCTGATTAAATCCCTTGGTCCTCTATTATCAATGCCTTATGTACACCCACAAGTTCCTTCCTTTTGCTTACTTGGGAAATACCAATTCTTGTCAAAATCAACTCTCAGCTTATTCCTACCTTGTTAGCATATCTGGACTTGATTAAGAAAAAATTCATCAAATTGAGGAAGGATCTCATCAAATTCAGGACATTTGAGCTCAAATATGCCATTGGTGCTGTCCAGAAATCCTGCTTTTCTAATATCACACATTCTTTTTTTTCCAGCCTACTGGGTGACTGTTTCATGACTCTGACCTCAAACCTTAAAAACTCCTTCTCTTCCAGATTCTTAGGTTCCAATAAGAAGTGAGACAGACCTTTCTCAACCAATGATATTCTTATCTTCACAACATCCTTGTGACTCATTTCTATTTGGCCATGTGAGAATAATTGGCAAAGTAATATGTTTTGGAGTCAAACAGGCTTATACTACAGTCTTGAATCCCCCGCTTACTAGCCATGTGATCTTGGGAAGGTTTTTAGCTTCATTGACACTTAGCCTTCTCAGTTGTATAACCAACTGGGCTGTGAACTGGGCTGTGAATTGTCCAGTGTTTGCTAGGAGTATATCTAAATAAATTGTTCTCAAGTTTGATAGTAGGCGTCTCCGGGGCAGGACATATGAAATTGCTGAGACACGACTTACGGGAGCAGAAGAAAGAAAAAAAATTAGCTGAATTACCTTCTGTGTGTTAGATGAAGACTGGAAATGGGTTCAAGCTGCGATGACCCGCACTGGCACTCACATACAAATGCATGCTGTTGAAAAAGAAGATCACTGGATTAGGAGAGGGCCTGCCAAACTTTGGCCTGCAGTACAAATAGGCCTGCCACCTGTTTTTCAAAAGAAAGTTTTCTTAGAATACAGCCACATCCATTTACTCCCATTAATGTCTTGAGCTGATTTCTCATCACAATGGCAGAGTTGAACAGCTGTGACAGAGACTGGATGGCCTGTCAAGCATAAGATACCTACTACCTGGCCCTTTATGAAAAACAAAATTTGCCACACCATGGACTAGGAGATAGATAGATGCAAGTTCTTGTCTCTGCTTTGCAAGTTATTAGCTCTTACCTTGGACAAGAAAAATCCTCTTTTTGCATATTTCTTTCCTTTAAAATAATGGGTTCAGTCTTTTCAGACTATGATAGGCAACATGGTAGGCAGAATTCTAAAACAGTCTCTATGATCACCAACCACTAGTGCTATGCCCTGCTATTATTTCCTCCCCTTGGGTGTGGGTGAAGCCTATGCTTTGTATCTAATAACTTGAACATGGCAAAGATAATGAAATGTCACTTTCTGGATTAGCATTATATGCCAAAGGCAATTGGATGTCACTTTCATGATGACAAGACACTGCATAAGATCCCATCTTAGCAGACAGAAAAGAAGGATTCTCTGATTAGCTTTAAAGAAATGAACAGCCATGATATAAACTACCAATGGACAGGGCCATGTGGCAGGAAACTGGAGGCTGAGGAACTGAGGACCTCAGTCATACAACCACAAGAAAATGAATTCTGCCAACGATCTGAATGAGCTTGGAGCAGATTTTTCCTTTCTCATTTCTAGTTTCATAGCGTGGCTAACACCTTGAGTATAGCATGTTGAGATAGTTATAGAACATCTAGCTAAGTTACCCATATTTCTGACCCACAGAGGCTGTGAGATAATAAATGTGTATTGCTTTAAGCCACTAATTTTGTAGTAATTTTCTATGCAGCAATAGAATGCTAACCCAGACACCATTTCACAAAATATGTTTGGGTTTGGACACTATTGCTTTTCTGTCTCTCATAATGTCCTAAAGGCCATGAAAATGAACAGTTTTCTGCTGTGGGGAATGTCACTGAGGTGGGCACATTGCATGCCTTTTGTCACATGTACAATTTTGGCACTGTGCTATCTGGACAATCAGAGTAACTGGACTGTCATTAAAAGAAGAATTAAAAGAGATGCCACACTACAAAGCTCTCTACAGACATCCTAAGACAGATACAAAATCCTATAGTGTTTGTCATACACACTTTAAAATAGAAGGCATAGGGATGTTTACAGTGACTCAGTATCTCTGGTAACATGCATAGAGAAAGCAAGCTGCAAAGAAAGTAAGATATAAATAAATGGGAGTTTTTATAACAAATGTTTTGCTTCTCATGATGCAGTTGTGAACTCTGAAACAAATGTGGCAAAATACTAACATGGGCTAAATTGCTTCAACTGTCATATTATTTTTCTTGATTCTCTGAAATAGTCCATTGATTTAAAGAAAACAATGAAAATTATAGTGAAGTAAAAGGCAATTTCCCACATGGCTTAAAATTGACTTTATATAAATTTCATTTAAGAATCATCCCAAGGTCCCACGGAGATTAAGATGTTGTGGTACATGGCATATGGTAGGAAATCTAGTAATCAGCTCCATCCCTGACTGTTAGAGAAAGAAAAGTGAGGGCTCAATCTCAGGGCACTTTGCCAGAGCCTGTGTTTCAGATACCAGCTACTCCACTTGTATCAGGAGCATATTAGAAGATGGTAATAACTGATGCACTTCACGCTCCCTGACCTGTTAATATGGAAAAAGTAATTATCAGCATCTCCAGAACTTTTAGTAATAGTTATGTTACTAAAATTCACAGATATTAACATGCTACTTGGATTCTGAGATGACCTGAACAGAGATTTTATTGATAATGCCTGTCTCCTTGAATACACAGGTTTGTAGAAACTATGAAACACACAGGCTGCTAATGTGTCCTCTCCGTGAATATACCAGTGGTGCTGCTTCTCATGATTGTCTGTCTCCTCCTGTTAAGGAAAAATGACTATAAAAGGCCACAAATGTTCAGCAAAACTACTTATGTCCCTCAGGGTGAGGAGATCTCTGTGTCACTCAGGGAGATTCTCTGCAATTCTCTGGGATTATCTAACACCTATCTACAACACCTGGCATCAGAGATGTGTTAAGTGGCTACATTGTCTTGTGCACAATTTACGTGCCTTCTCAATGTTCCCAGAGAGGACATGGGATAGGGAGGAGCTGGTGAGCTGGGCTTGTGAACAAAGAGAACAGGATCTGTCCTATATTGAACTTATCTGGATAATGGATGAAATTTTTAACTAGATGCCTGATTATTAATACTGATTTGACTGTGCAATTTTGCATGCGATTCAGTTGCCTCCATACTAATAAAAAGTATATAACAACTCATATGGTTATTGAGTGGCTTAAATGAGATAATTCATATAAAATGCTCAGAATAGTGCCACAAAAAGGGTATATCAAGTGTTAGCTGTGATATTTACTCTTCACTTGTGCCTGTGATCTTAAGCAAGATCACTTTTCTGAACCTCTGCCTTTCCCGTGTCAAAAATCTGCAAAGTTTAAATATACTCCAGACTTCCCTGGGATTGGAGGAGGTTATTTTACTACTCAAATTGTTCAAAACATAATAGAAAAACTATTATTTAAAAGCATTACATTTGTAATAATTCTCAAACGACATAGTTGTAAAAACAACTGCTAGAGATAATAAAAAAAATAAAGTTAAGCAATTCTCTGGTCAGTTAAAAGTTGCAGTGTTATTCATTTGTGATAAATACTGCCTACAAATAAATCTCAAAAATGAACCAGAAAAGTGAGCCCACTTACCCATAAACTCAGTGATGACATGTTTTATATTTCAGGTAAATATCAGATTGAGTCCCTTTATGATAAGAAACAAGAAAGTTGTATCAAGGTTGAAGTGACAGCTGTTTATAAAATCCCTGGGGTAGAGGAAGTGATCCAAATGTACTGGTTTAGCTTAACATTCTTCTAACAGGGTATCAGACTGAGCATTTGCTTGGAATTCTGTGTGTCTTTGGCAGGAGACACCGCTAGGGCATTAGTCACACAGAACAGATGAGACTGCTTTCATTCATTGATCAAGTTGCCTCAGGGCTCCATTTTGAAGTATATTTCATAGTGGTCATATTTTATAATCTCCAGGAACCAGAATGAGACCATAAAACTATACAAGATCAATTTTAGACACTCTCATTAAGCAGACGTGAAAGATATCCTAGTTTAGTATTTTCATTAAGGAATATGGAGTACTTGACCTATTTCAGGAATGGGGCAAAAACCACTGGTAGCCTGGAGCAGGGGTCCCTAACCCCCGTGCCACAGACATGTACCAGTCCATGGCGTGTGAGAAACCAGGCTGCATAGCAGGAGGTGAGCAGTACAGTGGACGATCAAGTGAAGCTGAGCTCCACCTCCTGTCAGATCAGCAACAGTATTAGATTCTCACAGGAGCACGAATCCTACTGCGAACTGTGCATGTGAGGGATCTAGGTTGCATACTCCTTATGAGAATCTAATGATCAAGGTAACGTGCTTGAATCATCTCAAAACCATCACTGTCTCCCCAACCTTGTCTGTGGATAACTTGTCTTCCTTGAAACTGGTGCCAAAAGGTGGGGGACTACTGGCGGCCTAGGGGATCTGTTTCTGGAGGGTCTTGGTAAGTCCAGCTTCCTGGAGTTGGTTGTAAAGACACTAATTTCTGAAATGGTACCAGTTTCTGTTTGTCTTGTCTTAGTACCCAACAGAGGTTTGTCACTCACATTAATCTCCTGTTAGTCCTCTTTCTGTAGCATGACCAGGTAGAGAGGGTGCAGATATCTATTATTAAGAAGAGACTACTGGGGTTTACAGGCTCTCTCTGCTTCACAGAAACAAAACCACATCCTTTCAGATTATCTTCAGTTATTTAAACCAAGTATTAAAAATAAAATTGAAGATATTACCTTTTATATGCAGTTTAAGATGTTTGAACACATTTACTTAATTTCATGAAAAATAGAGATAAATATTATTTTAAGTCCCTTAAATTGAAGGCTAAAGTGACAACACAGTTGCAACAAGCACACCCAATACCCAGATACTGGTTTCTAAATGCTATTTTTTCAACAAAAAGAGCCAGATGACTTTGAGAAAAGGCCAATTCAGAGTAGGGGGGAATATACAAGCTGTGCATGGGCCCTCTTGTAATGTCAAAAGGTAAGGAAGTGCTTACAAAATTATGGGTCATGTTTTATAACAAACTATTCTTAATGACTTGCTTTTAAAATTTGGTAGAAAGAAAAATGTTTAACTTGACATTAGGAAAACATGACAAGCACTAGCTCACCCAGGTGATCAAGATTAACATCGCTAATGACAAGTCATGTTGATAGCACAAACCTTTGATATGATATGATGAGACTGGCTATTCATCTCTGTGGTCTTCCTCCTAGAACCATCTAACCCTGACCTAATCATGAAGAAGTACATCAGACAAATTGCAATTGCATATAGTAGATATAAAATGTTTCCATCAAGGCAAAAAACTCCTTAATGTGTTGTTGAAGTCAGATTCCCATTCTTAGCTCCAGACAGTAACTTATCTGCCATAACTATAGAATGATCATAATTTCCATAGAAATTATATAAATGGAATCTATAAAATATATGACATATATATGTGTATATATAGGGTCTCTCTATATATATAGCTCAGCAAAATGTTTTTGACATTCATCTGCACAACTGTATATATCAGTAGTACATAAATTTTTATTGCTGAGTAGTATTCTACTGTAAAAATATACCACAATTTGTATACTACAACTACAATTGATTTGACCATTCATTATTTCATAGACATCTGCACTGTTTCTACTTTTTCACTATTGCAAATCAATATGCAATGGGAAGTTATGAATGGCTGTTTATATTTTTATGTTAGTTTACATGAATAATTGCTTACAAGTAGAATTTCTGGGATACACACTTAGTGCCTGAAAACATTTAGGAGAAATTGACAAAATTGTTTTCACAAATGGTTGTACTATTTTTTTATTATACTTTAAGTTCTAGGGTACATGTGCACAATGTGCAGGTTTGTTACATATGTATACATCTGCCATGTTGGTGTGCTGCACCTATTAACTCGTCATTTACGTTAGGTATATCTGCTAATGCTATCCCTCCCCGCCTCCCTCCACCCCATGACAGGCCCCGGTGTGTGATGTTCCCCTTCCCATGTGCAGGTGTTCTCATTGTTCAATTCCCATCTATGAGTGAGAACATGTGGTGTTTGTTTTTTTGTCCTTGCAATCGTTTGCTGAGAATGACGGTTTCCAGCTTCATCTGTGTCCCTACAAAGGACATGAACTCATCATTTTTATGGCTGCGTGGTATTCTATGGTGTATATGTGCCACATTCTCTTAATCCAGTCTATCATTGCTGGACATTTGGGTTGGTTCCAAGTCTTTGCTGTTGTGAATAGTGCCACAGTAAACATACGTGTGCATGTGTCTTTATAGCACCAGGATTTATAATCCTTTGGGTATATACCCAGTAATGGGATGGCTGGGTCAAATGGTATTTCCAGTTCTAGATCCTTGAGGAATTGCCACACTGTCTTCCACAATGGATGAACTAGTTTACAGTCCAACCAACAGCATAAAAGTGTTCCTATTTCTCCACATCCTCTCCAGCACCTGTTACCTGACTTTTGAATGATGGCCATTCTAACTGGTGTGAGATGGTATCTCATTGTGGTTTTGATTTGCATTTCTCTGATGGCCAGTGATGATGAACATTTTTCATATGTCTGTTGGCTGCATAAATGTCTTCTTTTGAGAAGTGTCTGTTCATATCCTTTGCCCACTTTTTGATGGGGTTGTTTTTTTCTTGTAAATCTATTTAAGTTTTTTGTAGATTCTGGATTATTAGCCCTTTATCAGATGAGTAGATTGCAAAACTTTTATCCCATTCTGTAGGTTGCCTGTTCACTCTGATGGTAGTTTCTTTTGCTGTGCGGAAACTCTTTAGTTTAATTAGATCCCATTTGTCAATTTTGGCTTTTGTTGCCGTTGCTTTTGGTGTTTTAGACATGAAGTCTTCACGATGCCTATGTCCTGAATGGTATTGCCTGCGTTTTCTCCTAGGATGTTTATGGTTTTAGGTCTAACATGTAAGTCTTTAATCCATCTTGAATTAATTTTTGTATCAGGTGTAAGGAAGGGATCCAGTTTCAGCTTTCTACATATAGCTAGCCAGTTTAACCAGCACCCATTTATTAAATAGGGAATCCTTTACCCATTTCTGGTTTTTGTCAGGTTTGTCAAAGATCAGATGGTTGTAGATGTGTGGTATTATTTCTGAGGGCTCTGTTCTGTTCCACTGGTCTATATCTCTGTTTTGGTACCAGTACCATGCTGTTTTGGTTACTGTAGACTTTAGTATAGTTTGAAGTCAGGTAGCATGATGCCTCCAGCTTTGTTCTTTTGGCTTAGGATTGTCTTGGCAATGTGGGCTCTTTTTTGATTCCATATGAACTTTAAAGTAGTTTTTTCCAATTCTGTGAAGAAAGTCATTGGTAGCTTGATGGGGATGGCATTGAATCTGTAAATTACCTTGGGCAGTATGGCCATTTTCATGGTATTGATTTTTCCTGTCCATGAGCATGAAATGTTCTTCCATTTGTTTGTGCCCTCTTTTATTTCATGGAGCAGTGGTTTGTAGTTCTCCTTGAAGATGTCCTTCACATTCCTTGTAAGTTGGATTCCTAGGTATTTTATTCTCTTTGAAGCAATCGTGAATAGGAATTCACTCATGATTTGGCTCTCTGTCTGTTATTGGTGTATTAGAATGTTTGTGATTATTGCACATTGATTTTGTATCCTGAGACTTTGCTGAAGTTGCTTATCAACTTAAGGAGATTTTGGCCTGAGTTTTTGATGGGGTTTTCTAAATATACAATCATGTCATCTGCAAACAGGGACAATTTGACTTCCACTTTTCCTAATTGAATAATGTTTATTTCTTTCTCCTGCCTGATTGCCATGGCCAGAACTTCCAACACTATGTTGAATAGGAGTGGTGAGAGAGGGCATCCCTGTCTTGTGCCAGTTTTCAAAGGGAATGCTTCCAGTTTTTGCCCATTCAGTATGATATTGGCTGTGGATTTGTCATAGATAGCTCTTATTATTTTGAGATACATCCCATCAATACCTAATTTATGGAGAGTTTTTTTTTAGCATGAAGGGCTTTTGAATTTTGTCAAAGGCCTTTGCTGCCTCTATTGAGATAATCACGTGGTTTTTGTCATTGGTTCTGTTTATATGCTGAATTACGTTTATTAATTTGCATATGTTGAACCAGCTTTGCATCCCAGGGATGAAGCCCACTTGATCATGGTGGATAAGATTTTGATGTGCTGCTGGATTCGTTTTGCCAGTATTTTATTGAGGATTTTTGCATTGATATTCATCAGGGATATTGGTCTAAAATTCTCTTTTTTTGTTGTGTCTCTGCCAGGCTTTGGTATCAGGATGATGCTGGCCTCATAAAATGAGTTAGGGAGCATTCCTTCTTTTTCTATTGATTGCAATAGTTTCAGAAGTAATGGTACCAGTTCCTCCTTGTACCTCTGGTAGAATTCGGCTGTGAATCCATCTGGTCCTGGACTTTTTTTGGTTGGCAGGCTATTAATTATTGCCTCAATTTCAGAGGCTGTTATTGGTCTATTCAGGGATTCAACTTCTTCCTGGTTTAGTCTTGGGAGGGTGTAGGTGTCCAGGAATTTATCCATTTCTTCCAGATTTTCTAGTTTATTTGTGTAGACGTGTTTATAGTATTCTCTGATGGTAGTTTGTATTTCTGTGGGATAGGTGGTGATATCCCCTTTATCATTTTTTATTGTGTCTGTTTGATTCTTTTCCCTTTTCTTCTTTATTTGTCTTGCTAGTGGTCTAGCAATTTTGTTGATCTTTTAAAAAAAACGGCTCCTGGATTCATTTATTTTTTGAAGGGTTTTTTGTGTCTGTATCTCCTTCGGTTCTGCTCTGATTTTAGTTATTTTTTGCCTTCTGCTAACTTTTGAATGTGTTTGCTCTTGCTTCTCTAGCACTTTTTTTTTTTTTTTTTGAGACGGAGTCTCGCTCTGTCGCCCAGGCTGGAGTGCAGTGGCGCAATCTTGGCTCACTGCAAGCTCCGCCTCCCGGGTTCACGCCATTCTCCTGCCTCAGCCTCTCCGAGTAGCTGGGACTACAGGCGCCCGCCACCACGCCCAGCTAATTTTTTTGTATTTTTAGTAGAGACGGGGTTTCACCGTGGTCTTGATCTCCTGACCTCGTGATCCACCCGCCTCGGCCTCCCAAAGTGCTGGGATTATAAGCGTGAGCCACCGCACCCGGCCTTCTCTAGTACTTTTAATTGTGATGTTAGGGTGCCAATTTTAGATCTTTCTTGCTTTCTCTTGTGGGTATTTAGTGCTATAAATTTCCCTCTACACACTGCTTTAAATGTGTCCCAGAGATTCTGGTATGTTGTGTCTTTGTTCTCATTGGTTTCAAAGAACATCTTTATTTCTGCCTTCATTTCGTTATGTACCCAGTAGTCATTCAGGAGCAGGTTGTTCAGTTTTCCATGTAGTTTAGCAGTTTTGAGTGAGTTTCTGAATCCTGAGTTCTAGTTTGATTGCACTGTGGTCTGAGAGATAGTTTGTTATAATTTCTGTTCTTTTACATTTGCTGAGGAGTGCTTTACTTCCAACTATGTGGTCAATTTTGGAATAAGTGCAATGTGGTGCTGAGAAGAATGTATATTCTGTTGATTTTGGGTGGAGAGTTCTGTAGATGTCTATTAGGACCACTTGGTGCAGAGCTGAGTTCCATTCCTGGCTATCCTTGTTAACTTTCTGTCTCGTCAATCTGTCTAATGTTGACAGTGGGGTGTTAAAGTCTCCCATTATTATTTTGTGGGAGTCTAAGTCTCTTTGTAGGTCTCTTAGGACTTGCTTTATGAATCTGGGTGCTCCTGTATTGGGTGCATATATATTTAGGATAGTTAGCTCTTCTTGTTGAATTGATTCCTTTACCATTATGTAATGGCCTTCTTTGTCTCTTTTGATCTTTGTTGGTTTAAAGTTTTTTTATCAGAGACTGGGATTGCAACCCCTGCCTTTTTTTTGTTTTCCATTTCCTTGGTAGATCTTCCTCCATCCCTTTATTTTGAGCCTATGTGTGTCTCTGCACATGAGATGGGTCTCCTGAATACAGCACACTGATGGGTCTTGACTCTATCCAATTTGCCAGTCTGTGTCTTTTAATTGGAGCATTTAGCCCATTTACATTTAAGGTTAATATTTTATGTGTGAATTTGATCCTGTCATTATGGTGTTTGCTGGTTATTTTGCTCATTAGTTGATGCCTCGATGGTCTTTACAATTTGGCATGTTTTTGCAGTGGCTAGTACCAGTTGTTCCTTTCCATGTTTAGTGCTTCCTGCAGGAGCTCTTGTAAGGCAGGCCTGCTGGTGACAAAATCTCTCAGCATTTGCTTGTCTGTAAAGTATTTTATTTCTCCTTCACTTATGAAGCTTAGTTTGTCTGGATATGAAATTCTGGTTTGAAAATTCTTTTCTTTAAGAATGTTGAATATCGGCCCCCACTCTCTTCTGGCTTGTAGAGTTTCTGCCGAGAGATCAGCTGTTAGTCTGATGGGCTTCCCGTTGTGGGTAACCTGACCTTTCTCTCTGGCTGCCTTTAACATTTTTTCCTTCATTTCAACTTTGATGAATCTGACAATTATGTGTCTTGGAGTTTCTCTTCTTGAGGAGTGTCTTTGTGATGTTCTCCATATTTCCTGAATTTGAATGTTGGCCTGCCTTGCTAGGTTGGGGAAGTTCTCCTGGATAATATCCTGCAGAATGTTTTCCAACTTGGTTCCATTCTCCCCATCACTTTCAGGTACACCAATCAGACGTAGATTTGGTCTTTTCACATAGTCCCATATTTCTGGGAGGCTTTGTTCATTTCTTTTTACTCTTTTTTCTCTAAACTTCTCTTCTTGCTTCATTTCATTCATTTGATCTTCAATCAATGATACCGTTTCTTCCAGTTGAGCGAATCAGCTACTGAAGCTGGTGCATTCATCACGTAGTTCTTGTGCCATGGTTTTCAGCTCCATCAGGTCATTTAAGGACTTCTCTACACTGGTTATTCTAGTTAGCCATTCATCTAATCTTTTTTCAAGGTTTTTACCTTCTTTGCGATGGGTTCAAACTTCCTCCTTTAGCTCAGAGAAGTTTGATATTCTGAAACCTTCTTTCGACTCGTCAAAGTCATTCTCCGTCCAGCTTTGTTCTCTTGCTGACAAGGAGCTGTGTTCATTTGGAGGGAGGGAGGTGCTCTGATTTTTAGAATTTTCAGCTTTTCTGCTCTGTTTTTTCCCCATCTTTGTGGTTTTATCTACCTTTGGTCTTTGATGATGGTGACATACAGATGGGGTTTTGGTGTAGATGTCCTTTTTGTTTGTTAATTTTCCTTCTAACATCAGGACCCTCAGCTGTAGGTCTGTTGGAGTTTGTTGGACGTCCACTCTGACTCTGTTTGCCTGGGTATCAGCAGTGGAGGCTGCAGAACAGCGAATATTGCTGAACAGCAAGTGTTGCTGCCTGATCGTTCCTCTGGAAGCTTCATCTCAGAGGGGTACCCGGTTGTGTGAGGTGTCAGTCTGCCCCTTCTGGGGGGTGCCTTCCAGTTAGGCTACTTGAGGTTCAGGGACCCACTTGAGGAGGCAGTCTGTCCATTCTCAGATCTCAAACTCCCTGCTGGGAGAACTGCTACTGTCTTCCAAGCTGTCAGACAGGAACATTTAAGTCTGCGGAGGTTTCTGTTGCCTGTTGTTCGGCTATGCCCTGCCCCCAGGGTTAGAGTATACAGAGCAGGCAGGCCTCCTTGAGCTGCTGTGGGCTCCACCCAGTTCGAGCTTCCTGGCCACTTTGTTCACCTACTCAAGCCTCAGCAATGGTGGGCACCCCTCCCCATCCTCGCTGCCGCCTTGCAGTTTGATGTCAGACTGCCGTGCTAGCAATGAGCGAGGCCATGTGGGCATGGGACCTTCCGAGCCAGGCGCAGGGTATAATCTTCTGGTGTACTGTTTGCTAAGACCATTGGAAAAGCTTAGTATTAGGGTGGGAGTGACCCGATTTTCCAGGTGCTGTCTGTCACCACTTCCCTTGGCTAGGAAAAGGAATTCCTACCCCTTGCGCTTGCCAGGTTAGGTAGTGCCTCTCCTTGCTTCAGCTCACACTAGGTGGGCTTCACCCACTGTCCTGCACCCACTGTCCGACAAGCCCCAGTGAGATGAACCGGGTACCTAAGTTGGAAATGAAGAAGTCACCCATCTTCTGCGTTGCCCACGCTGGGAGCTGTAGACAGGAGCTGTTCCTATTTGGCCATCTTGCAACCTCATGCCAGTTGTACTATTTTTAATTATCATCAGAAAAGTGGGAAAGTTTGGGATTTGAATCCATGTTGCCACTGTATTTTCTGTTCCATCAGTCTAGCTTTCTATTTTTATGCCAATTCCACACTATCTTGATTAATGCAGATTTATGGTAAATATTGAGTTGAAATAGAATAAGGCCATTAATATTCCTTTTCAATTTTGCTTTGCTATTTAATTTTAGGTATATTTCCATTAAATTATGTAATGAGTATATCAGATTTTACGAAAGTTCCCCAAGTATTGTTAGAGTTCAAAATAAACATTTATCAACTTGTAGGGAAAGGGCATCTGCTATCATCTCAGTGTGTTTCCCTCAAATGCATAATTTGGAAACTTAATTCCCAGTGCAACAGTGTTGGAAAGTGGGACCTAAAGGTAGGTGTTTAGGTCATGAGGGCTCTACCCTCATGAATAGATTAATACAAATTATAAAAGGGCTTGTGGCTGTGAGTTTAATTGCTTGCTCTTTCTCATGCTTCCCTTTTGCCCTTCTGCCCTTCTACCTTGTGACAATACAGCTAGAAGGCCCTTCCAAGATCAGCCGTTGGTCTTAGACTTGACAGACTCTGGAACCATGAGTCAAATAAATTTCTGTTTATTATAAATTACTCATGTATTCTTTTATAAGCACAAAACACACACACACACACACACACACACACACACACACACATGGGTACCAGGAAGTGGGACTGTTGCCATAAAAAAAAAATCTGAAAATGTTCCAGATTCTGGAACTGGGTAATAGGTAGAGGCTGGAAGAATATGAAGGGCACTCTAGAAGAAACCCAAATTTTCGTAAATGAGCAATGTTAAGGGCAATTCTGGTGAGAGCCCAGAGGAAAATAAGAGCTGCAGGGGGAGCCCAAATCTTGTTAGGAGCTACTCAGAAGTTGTGATCAGAATGTCAGTAGAAATATAGACAGTCAAGGACATTCTAATTAGATTTGAGAGGGATATTAGAACCAAGGTATTGGAAACTGGAGTAAAGGCCATACTTGTTATACAGTTAAAAAGAACCTGGTGGAATTGTTTCTATGTCCTTGGATTGTGTAGGGCAGAAATTAGGAATGATTAACTCGGATATCTGGCAGAACAAATATCTAAGCAGCAAAACATTCAAGGTGCTGCATGGCTTCTTTTGGCTGCTTGCAGTAAAATAAGAGAAGACAAAAGTTATTTAAAGACAGAATTTATAACTAAAAGTGAAGCAGAATGAAAAACTTAGAAAAACTCTTAGCCTGGCCATATAAAGAATAAAGAAACCACATTTAATAAAGAATGCTAAGGGTTTGGCCAAGCAACCATTTGCTAAAGAGATTGATAGTAATAGAATAAAACTGGGTTCTATTTATAAAGACAATGAGAAAATGAACCTGAGGCACTTCAGAGGCAAGCCAAGAACCTTAAGGGAAAGCTTTCCAGACACGGCTGTGCTCTCTATACTCTGACACAGCATGCCTTAACTGGCCCCTGTGGCTTGATTGGGTCTAGGTGCAGCTCAACCCAAACTGTAAAGGTGTTGCATTCACAATTTTGTAGGCACGTGGAATGCAAGAGCTGTGGAAGCATGGCTTTCTCCACCTAGATTTCAAAAGGTGTCAAGGATAACCTGGGTGCCCAGGTAGAGACTATCACAGACTACTACAGCGGCAGGGCTACTGCAGAGACCCCCCCTGGAAACAATGCCCATTGGGGTTGTGGGGTTGGAACCCCAACGGAGAGTCCCCATTAGGGCAATTTCTGGTGGTAGAGTTGTCCTTGAGACCCCAGAATAGTAGAGTTATGAGCATGCAACACCTGGGAGAACCGCAAAAACAGAACTTTAATCCATGAGAGTTGCTATGTGGCCTGAGTCCAGCAAAGCCATGGGGGTCGGCCCTCCAGAGCTTTGAAAGCCTAACTCCCACTTTAGTGTATCCAGAAGGTGGGATATGGAGTCATGGAAGATAGTTGAGGAAACTTAAGATTTGACATTGTTTGCATTCTTGGGTTTGGACTTATCTGCATCTAGCTATCCTTTGTTTTCTTGCCTTTTAATCCCCTTTGCAATGAAAATGTCTATCCTACTATTATATTTGGGAAGTAGATAATGTGTTTAATTTTATAGGCTCATGGTGGAGGAAAATCTGACTCAGGGTGAATTGTGCCTTGACTCTTATCTGTATCTGATTTAGATGTGACTCTGAATTTTGGACTTTTGAAAGGGTGCTGAAACCTGTTAAGGCTTTCAGGATATTGAGATGAAATGATGGAAAGAATGTATTTTGAATTTGAGAAAGACATACATTTTGTTAGCCATGGGCAGATACTATAGTATGATGTGTCTCCCAAAAATCACGTTTTAGGACTTAATCCCCAATGCCTGCAACAGTGTTGAGAGGTGGAACCTAACAGAAGTTGTCTAGGTCATCAGGGCTTCTTCCTCATGAATAGATTAATGCCATTATAAAAGGGCCTTTTATAATAGTTTATAAAAGAGGCTGAGTTCAATCTCTTGCTCTTGCTGATGCTCTTTTGCCTTTCTGTCCTTCCACCATAAGACGATATAGCAAGAGGTTACTTACCAGATATGGTCCCTAGATCTTGAACCTCCCAGCTTTCAGGCCCGTGAGCCAAATACATTTCCACTTATTATAAATTATCCAGTAGCAAGCATTCTGTTATAGCAGTGCAAAATAGACTAAGACAGCATTTAAACATTTCATTTAGTCTTTCAATAAGTAAACATCGTATCTCTCTCTATATTTAGATATTTTTTTAAAAAGTCTTTCAATAGTGTGTTGTTGCACAGCTGTTACAAATATTTTCTGCAAGTTACATGAAAGACTTTCAACTTTGAATTATATTATAAATATTTCTCAAATTTCAGTTTTAATTTTTCATTGCTAGTATACAGAAACAAAATTAATATTTTTATATATCCTGATCTTATTCCTTTGATTTTAAGGAAGGTTTTGTCATTTGTATTACTAATTTTTCAATGTAATTTACATTTTTAATTAATGAGCATGAAGTTATTAATAGTTTATTACTATGGTTTTAATATCTGGAGGGTCAGTAGTAATGCACCTTCTTTTCCACCCCCAGGCCATTTTTTTTTTTTGTTTTTTAGTAGAGATGGGTTTCACCAGTTAACCAGGATGGTTTCGACCTCCTCTTATCTGCCTAGGCCCTCCAAAGTGGGTTAGGTGCCCCGTGCCAACTCGCCTTCTCGTATTTCTTGATGAACCTCCTCTCCTTTTGTCTACATTTTTCTGTCTAGGAAATTATTAATTTTATTGATATGTATAAACAGCAGCTTATAATTTTTTGTTTTTCCTAATTTTTTTGTTTCTATTTTTAATTTCTTTTTTTAATTTTTATATTTATGATTTTTTGGTTTGTGTTTTTTTTAAGATTTTTAAGTGAAATTTTTTTTATTTATCTATCTATCTATCTATCTATCTATCTATCTATCTATCTATCTATCTATTTGAGACCAGGTCTCACTCTATACCCCAGGCTGGAGTGCAGTGGCATGAACATGGCCCACTATAATCTCAATCTCCTGAGCTCAAGCATTCCTCCCACCCCAGACTCCTGAGTAGCCAGGAACACAGGCATATGCCAATAAACATGGCTAATTTTTAAACTTTCTGTAGAGTTGTGATCTTGCAATGTTTCCCAGGGACATCTCCAACCCCTGGGCTTAAGTGATTCTCCTATCTTGGCCTCCCAGACTGCTGCATTAGAAGTATGAGCCACCACACCTGGCCAAGGTGAACTTTTAGATGATTGATCTACTACACTTCTAATATAACCATGTGTTGCTGTAAATTTCCTTTGAGTTATTGCATTAGATGTATCACACAAATTTAATACGCTGTGCTTTTATTTCTATTGAGATTAAAATATTTTATAAGTCTCCTTATGACTTCTTTGACCATGGTTTATTTGAAAGTATGCTGTCTAATTTGTGATTGTCAGCTTAATTTTAATACATTAGAATGTACTTTTAATTCTACAAATATTTGTTTTATAGCCAAGAAATAGTCGATTTAGATAAGTATTCCATGTGCATTTGAAGTAAGTAGTATATTCTAGTATTGTATGTAATATTCTATGAAAGTCCGTTAGGCCAATTTTGTTGCTATATGGTTTCAGGCTTCTATATCCTTATTGACAATCAGATTGTTCTTTCTGTCAGTTTCAGAAAAAGAATATTAGAATTCTCCATTTGTAATTGTGAATTTGACTAGCTCTTTCAGCTCTGTCATCTTTCACTTATGTTAAAGTTTTGTTATTAGAGATGTGCATTTTATTATTGTTCTGTAAATGTTCTTTATTTCTAGTTATATTTCTAATATATGTTCATATCTATATATCTATCCATGCATATATGAAATCAATTTAGCCCCATTTTTCTGTTGGCTGTCAAAGAATATAAAAAAGATAAATAATTCAACGACCTTCCTCTCATTCTTAGGGATTGAGGGCATATGCAAAAATAATACAAAGTAGGACATATTAATGTGGAACAGGGGTAGAAACTCTCCACACCTTCAGTGGAGGAAGTGATTTACTTCTGTAAGGGAAAGAATAGTAGGTAAGGAAGGCTTCTGACAAGAAAAACTGTGTCTGCTATAATTTAAAAAAATGGTTAGGTCTTTGACTATATGACCAAATGTACAGAAATGGGAGATTTTAGAACATGTAGGTGAGATTCTTTCAAAGTAGTATGAGTAAATAGTGTGAGAGGGTATAATGCTGAAGAGCCGCAAGGTAGTTTTGAAAAGAAGGGGAAAAATAACATTTATTCTATGTCCTCCTACCCAGGCATTTTGGTGAGCATTTCACCAAATGACAACCTAGAAATATAATCATGTTTCATTCTTTTACAATGTATAATTAAACTCCTATCAGTGGCTAACCAGTGTGCCCAAGGTCACATACCTGGGATTAACAATAATAATGGAATCACTATATGTTGAGACATGGAGTTCATCAGCATGTTAGTAGACCAGGGGTTGCCACATTATCTATTAATTAGAGTCACCTGGGGATCTTGTTAAATCTTGAAAGCCCAGACTAACTACACTAGACTGGTTAAGCCGTGGTGATTTGTGGTGGATACAGCCACAGGTAATTTTTGAAGCTCCTCATGTGATTCCAATATGCAAGCAAATTTACGAGCAAGTGTACCACATCATTTCCTTTGAGCCTCACAATGTCCAGGACGTAATTTTTACCATTATCCCCATCTTACAGATGAGGAAATGAATGCTTAGATTATAGCAGAAATAGTGGAGCCAGGACTTAAATACAGGTGTTTTATCTCCAGGGTGGCTTCAGTACCTTTCTGTGGTAGTCACAAAGCAGGGTTTTCACTTCTCTACAAAGCAAGACATGTTTAGCTTTATTTTCATGCCATTTGCAGGGGTGCAAGTTTCTGTGCAGTAGAAGAAAACAAGTCTTGCTGAATAGATTCATTTTTTAAGAACTAAAATGTCTGCACATGCATACATTTCAATGTTGTCTCAATAGTTTGTTTTCATCTGTCATTTTCCTGACACCCATTTCCGCTATTTCTGGATTTTTTCTTCTGAGAAATGCTTGTTAGAGAATACCTAGGGAATCTTACCTCAAACATTAGCTCAAATTTCTAATTAGTTCTGACTGAGGCTGTATCATCATCCAGTCATTTCTAAAGTGCCAATGGATTTTGTTTCTTTAAAAGTTCCACTGCTATTAAAAATTCTGAGCAACAGCATAGGAGAACTAATTGTAAAAGTCACATGAATAATTTGATTCTACAATGAAAATTTACTAATCTCTTTTCATTCTTACCCAGCACATCACAGAATGAGAATGGTATAGTAAAAGATAATGGGCTCAGGAATCGGACTAACCTGGGTTCAAATCCCACTTTTTTCTGGATTACCAAGGCTCAGTCTTAATATATTTTAAGAGTGAATAGACTTTGCAATAGACCATTCAGATAGTGAAATAAAATAGACATACATAGCATCTGTCACATGAAAGGCACTTGATAAATGTCACAGTTAATTTTTATTTATTACTATTTTATTACACAATTTTAGATTATTACATAATATTTTTAGCCTCTTTACTTTGTTATTCTCCTTGCTGTTCTTTTTGCTGAGTCAGAGGATGCAGAGAGGAGCACTAATAATAAACATAAATCAAATTTTCATCCTTTTACAATATATTTTATCTATGTGAGTTTTTTTCTAGAATTAATATTTGCATATTGGCTCCTGAATAAATGTATTCCCCTGATTTATAACACAGTCTCAAAATCTGAACATGCTACTAAGATATCAAATGTTGACTTCAATCCATATATTGGCAAAATGTCCTGAGTGCTTGAAGAAAGCTTTTTGTAAATTGTAAAAATTATCCACGTCCCAGAGGTGTTTTCACTGAAAAGATTGCAAGGACCAAAGCTACAGTTGTCTGTGGACACGAAGTCCTGATGTGAGATCTCAGATGAGTCAGATTGAATCTTCGTACACGTACTAGTAATATTATAATTGTGTCTCTGCAGTATATAGTGCCCTACCTGAGCATGTTGCATGTGTGTCATGGAGATAAAGTGATAAACAAAAGAGTCAACATAATGTATATTTTGGGGGATAGCAGAAATAGATTCTCAATACCTCCACCTTTCCCGAAGACTACTTCAGTATGGCAAAACTTTATAAGGTCCTTATTATTTTTGTGACTAGAAGCACGGTGTGAAGTACTACTTATCAGCAGACTCCCATGCATTAATTCAATACAGTTAGTTAGGTATCATGTATAGTAACAATGCCAAATGCTGGAGATTCAATGCACTAGTGGAGAACTTAGATGTTAAGATCAGTTTAAATAAAGTAGGTGATATAGTTGTTGTTTCAGGAGTATATGTAAAACACTTTCACGAAAATAGCAACAGAGAGGGTATTTCAATTAAATATAAAACAGAAAAAAGAACTGGTGGAGGTAGTAAATTATACTTCTGAATAATAAAAAATATTCACTCATGGATGTAGACATTGGGACTGTGGGGTTAGGGGCTAGATAATGAATGTAGAATGTCTTTCAACTCCAGGATTCAATAACCATGAGAGACTTCGGTGAAAATGTGTAGGAACACAGCTGGTATTTTGGTGAACAAATGACAAACTGAAGACATTTGGTAAATAGACTTGGATTTAGATCTTGACATTGCTTGTCCTTTGGACAAATGACCATTTTATTCTGAGTGTGGGCTTCCTCAGGCATATAAGGTTGATTGAGGCTATCAGATTTAAGGGGAAATTATAAATATATTGTGAACTTGTAAAGATGTCATTTGCACATTTGCTGTTCACATTTTTTTATTCTCTACACATTGAAAAAATTGGATGTTAATATTTTGTAGATTAATGGAGATGGTCATTCATAATTAATATTACACTGTGTTTAACATATCATCAGTCTCCGTTGCAGTAATTTCTCCAGAAGCTGCTCTGCAATTGTAATATTCTAGATTTCTGGATCTTCAATGGCCAAGGTTTGTCTCAGAGATCCTGCTTATTCTGAGATATCTTTTTGGTTTCTGTATTAGCTGTTCTCACTTTGCTATAAAGAAATATCTGAGACTGAGTAATTTATAAAGAAAGGAGGCTTAATTGGCTCACAGTTCTACAGGTTGTACAGGAAGCACGAAGCTGGAATCTGCTTGATTTCTGAGGAGGCTTCATGAAGTTTACAATCATGACAGAAGGCAAATGGGAGGCAAACACCTTACATGGCAGGAGCAAGAGCAAGAGAGTGGGGAGGTGCCCCACACTTTTACATGACCATATCTTGTAAGAAATCACTCACTATCTTGAGGACAGTACCAAGAGGGATGTTGCTAAACATTCATGAGAAATTAGCTCCCATGATTCAATCACCTCCCACCAGGCCCCACCTCCAACATTGGAGATTACAATTCAGCACGATATTTTGTGAGGAGACAGATCCAAACCATATCATCTTGCCCCTGGACTCTCAAATCTCATGTCCTTCTTAATTGCAAAATACAATCCTGCCTTCCCAACAGTCCTCCAAAATTTTAACGCATTCTAGCACTAATTCAAAAGTCCGAAGTCGAAAGTCTCATCTGAAAAAAACCTAGCCCCTTCAACCTATGAGCTTGCAAAATAAAAAGTGAGTGAACTACTTCTAAGTTACAATGGGGATAGATACATTGGTAAATATCCCAATTCCAAAAGGGAGAAATTGGCCAAAAGAAAGGGGCTATAGGCCCCATGCAAGATTGAAACTCAGGGCAGTCATTAAACCTTAAAGCTCCAAAATAACCTATTTTGACTGCATGTCCCACATCCGGGGAACATAGGAGTGAGAGGTGGGCTCCTAAGGTCCTGGGCAGCTCTGCCCCTATGGCTTTGCAGGGTGCAGCACCCAAGACTGTTCTCTTGGGCTGGTGTTGAGTGCCTACAGCTTTTCCAGGTGCAGGGTGCAAGCTGCTGATGGATCTACCATTCTGGGGTTTGGAAGATGGTGGTCCTCTTTCCACAGCTCCACTAGGCGGTGCTCCAGTGTGTGGGGCTTCCAGGACTCTGTGTGGGGGTTGCACATTTCCCCTCCCCACTGTGTTAGTAGAGATTCTCTGTGAGGGCACCTGGACATCCTGGCTTTTCCATACATCCTCTGAAATCTAGGCAGAGGCTCCTAAACATCAACTCTTGCATTCTGTGAACCTGCATGCTTAATACCATGTGGAAGCCACTGAAGCTTACAGCTTGCACCCTCTGAAGCAGTGGCCCATGCTGTACCTTAGCTCTTTTGAGCCATAGCTGGAGCTGGAGCAGCCAGGATGCAGGGAGCATTGTCCTGAGGCTGCACAGGTCAGCGGGGCCCTGGGCCTGGCCTCTTGGAATTCCCCCAAAAATGGGCTTTTCTTTTATATCACATAACCAGGCTGCAAACTTTTCAAACTTTTATGCTCTGCTTCCCCTTTAAATATAAGTTCCAACTTAAAGTCATATTTTTGTTTATGCATATGAGTATAAGTTGTCAGGAGCAGTCAGGGGACTTCTTGAATGCTCTAATGCTTAGAAATGTCTTCTGCAAGATACCCTAAATCATCACTCTCAAGTTCAAAGTTCCACAGATATCTAGGGCAGGGGCATGATGCAGCCAAGTTCTTTGCTAAGGCATAACAAAAGTAACCTTTGCTCCACTTCCCAATAAGTTTCTCATTTCCACCTGAGACCACATCAGTCTGGACATCACTGTCTGCATCACTATCAGCATTTTGGTCAGAATCATTTAACCAGTCTCTGGGAAGTTCCAAACTCTCTCATCTTCCTTCCTTCTTCCGAGTCCTCTCCACTCTTCCAATTTCTATCTATTCCTCAATTGCAAAGCTGCTTCCACATTAGCAAGACATCCCATTGTGTGCCATTTTTGCTTTCCATTCCCTCAGCTCATTAAGAAAAAAATGAATATTGCTACACTTAGAAGTTGAAGACATTTGAAAACAAATTTACATTGACCATTAAGTCTTAATTCCTAAGTGAAAATTAAAATAAAATGCACAATTTCTTTAATTGTACCACTTTTGGTACTAATTTTCTGTATTAGTCATTCTTGCATTGGTATAAAGGAATACTTAAGACTGGATAATTTATTAAGAAAGGGAGCTTAATTGGCTCACAGTTCTGCAGTATGTACGGGAAACATGATGCTGGAATCTGTTTAGCTTCTGGAGAAGCTAACATTCATGGCAGAAGGCAAATGAGAAGCAAATGTCTTACATTGTAGGAGCAGGAGCAATGGAGAGAGGAGGGAGGTATCATACACAACTTTTAAATAATCAAATCTCTATAAGAACTCACTGACTATCACAAAGAAAGCACCAAGAGAGATGTTGCTAAATCATTCATGAAAAATCAGTCCCCATGATCCAATCACTTCCCACTGGGCCCCACCTCCAACATTAAGGATTACAATTCAGCATGACATTTGGTGGGGACACAGCTCTCAACTATACCAGGTTCATTACATAGGCTGAATATATTCTCTGTAAGTGAGGTTGGTTTATTTAGTAAATGGTATTTGAATTCTTTGGTAGTTTTGTTCTTAAAAATAGATTTAGAAAACTTGAAATGGATTACGGAGAGTTTAGAGGCATACTGAATTGTCAGCCTGGGTATGTTTAAATTACTTTAAAATGACTAGTTATTTTCAGCAGCTTTTCCTAAGGGATAATATTGAAGTCACATAGAGAAAGCAAAGGATATACCTGTTCTGTTCCATTTTCATGTAGCTTAAAATTGTGCCTGATATAGTTTAATGGTATAGCAAAAATTAAAGAAATTGTGCATTTTATTTTAATTTTCACTTGGGAATTAAGACTTAATGGTCAGTGTAAATTTGTTTTCAAATGTCTTCAACTTCTAAGTGTAGCAATATTCATTTTTTTCTTAATGAGCTGAGGGAATGGGAAGCAAAAATGGCACACAATGGGATGTCTTGCTAAGTTTTTTTGCTGTTAACACTCACATGCACATCCCTTGCCAGGGAGAGTTAGTCAACAGTAAGTCATTGTCTGGGGACGATAAAGAAAGGGAATATATAAAAACTAAGCTCTGGAGCAGGGGAGAGACAATAATGTCAGGATTTTCAAGTTAAGTGTGTTTTTGTTTGTTCTTTTGGTTTGTTTTAGAAATTTGGGAAACATTCATTTGTCCGTATTCCCAGTGGTTATCACATGTGTGACATTTGCAGGCTTTGATAAGCTTTTGACATAAGCTTGATTAACTTTATTTTCTAGGTTAATTGTGGTTTGCTCTAATCTGAACCACAGAGCACATGTCCAGAAATATCACTGTGGCTGCACTACATCCAACACTCTGGAAAGTTTGGCTTCATACAAAAGTTTCTCCTTACTATGGTATTTTTCAAAAAGAAGCATTTGTGCCAGTAGATATTACAAACCAGGTGAATAGTTTTCACTTTTTTTTTTTTCGGACTAAATGACTACTTTCCTTATTAGATAGCTCTTCTATACAATATCTGATCTAAGAACATGGGATAATGTGAAATATTTTCTTACCATAAAATTTGTGGAGATCTAAAGAAATATTGGGACCAATTTGTTAATTTTGAAGAAAATAAAGAGAAGCTATGTTAACAGAGGAGGTCACCAAATCAATATACAAATATAGATATCCATAATTATGTCACCTTCCCCAGAAAATTATTAGCTCTTGCCTCTGTGATCCCCATACTATTTGGTTTACACATATATTTTAGTCTGTTTCACAGACTAATTTGCATTTCTATTACTTGCATAAAGTTTATTTTATATAATAGATTTTAAGCAATTTGAGGAAAAGGACAATAAGAAAATCTTTATATTAAGCACCTCTCCAAATACATGTTAGCAGAAGCTTAATGATAATTTTCAAATAAAAACATACAATTTTCAAGAAAGATGGGACTGTATATTTCAACAAATTGGACATTTTCACTTTATAGGTGAAGATAATTAAATTTCAGCAAGGGTGTGTGACTTGCCCAGAATTGCAGTCAGTTAGAAAAAATATCAATTTTGAAAGTATATGTCTAGTGTAACATATACTGATTTACCATCAGCTATATCAGCTGCAAAGAGAGACATTGCCGTGATTAGTCATCTTTTTTATCTTTGAACTTTTTTCTCTTTTGTTATTTGAATTTATTATTCAAATAACAAAGTGCTAAATCAGCTTTTTTTTTTTTTTTTTAAATACGTGAGACACCCATTTGGTACACACTGGTATTATTTCAGAAACATGGGCTCAAAATATACCTTTCCAAGCAAATTTTTCTTAATTGCATATTCGATATTTTTCTTTTTGTGTAAATAGCAGTTGTATGTTAGTATGTTAGTCTCCAACTTCTACTAAATAAATAAATGTTATTTATTATTTACTGTATTTGTCGGTTCTCATGCTGCTAATAACGACATACCTGAGACTGGGTAATTTATAAATAAAAGAGGTTTAATTGACTCACAGTTCAGCATGGCTGGGGAGGCTTCATGAAACTTACAATCATGGTGGAAGGGGAAGAGGAAGCAAACAGATCCTTCACACAGTGGCAAGGAGAAGAAGAATGAGAGCCCAGCAAAGGGGGAAGTCCCCTATAAAACCATCAGATCTTGTGAAAACCCACTCACTATCATGAGAGCAGGATGGGGAAACTGCACTCCTGATACAATGATCTCCACCTGGTCCCTCCCATAACACACAGGGACTACGGGAACCACAATTCATGATGAGATTTGGGTCGGGGAACAGCCAAACCATATTATTTACTTATGTGCCTTATTTTATTCTGCTATTTTATTTATTATTATTGATTCTTCTTATTCCTCTCATGAAAAGAATATTCAGGTCTCCTTTGTGAAAATATATTCAAATTGGATGCTTTATATAAATATTTTTACTTTTATTATTCTTCAGAAGACCTCTGTGAATGTTACGTAGTTTATTAATAATAATTACTTCAGTTTGTTCTTCTTCAACAAGATGCTAGATCTTCTAAAAGTCTCTTCACCCTGTTGCTCATATCCCATAACTATTAAATATCAAATGGAGTCAAGAAAAGCTGTGGTGAAAGGCAACACTGACATTAGCTAGGGACCATTGATGATATCCATATTGAATATTTTCCCATCAAATTGTTGTGAAAATGATATCTTGTATTTCAAACAATAACATTTATATGTCCAATAAATATATTGATTTATGTTTTTCCAATAAGCAAACAATATGTGTTTTATTTAAATCAGAATCAGAAGATTTGTTTTTATTCTCCCAGAGCTCAAAAATTTCAACTAAGTGAATGCAACTTATTTCCAAGTGATAAAAAGAATAATGCATAACTAAAATATACGTATAGATTTTAAGGTAGATTTAGTTTGCATAATTTCCTTCCTAATCCCTTTTTAAAATTTCTGTAGAGATAAGTACCCTTTAATGGGAAAGTACATATTATACAGAATTTTGTGTTTTAAAAATGAACAAATTTCTGTTTATGTAGATCACAGCATTTGCTGAGATTGAAGCGAGTGAAATAGTATCTTCCTTTTACAAATGAAATATGAAGTGTTATAGAGAATAGTGGGTAGATATGCCTAGAGCTGAGAACTTAGAAATGAATGTGGAATAGAAACTCAAGACTTTAAATTACCATGAGCTGAACTTGTCATGTAAAACAAGTGTATTCAGAAAAATCTCTATGTTAGCCTTTTCTCTATCTTCACCGCAGAGGGTTTTTGTTGTTGTTGTTGTTGTTGTTTTTTGTTTGTTTGCTTTTGTTTTTTGCACTGGGAAGCTGGTCTGTACAGTTTTAAAATCTGTGGGTCTTTACTGATATTTCAGGCAATCAAATAGGTTATCAGTAACATACATGCTTCTTATATTCAACTTTACCTTACAAATAAACATTCTTGATTGTACTGTTTTATATAAAGGTATTGATTTTTCCTATATTTAGACAAACAAGGCCATAACTATATGGACTTAAAGTTCAGTTATATTAGGCTGAATAGTGTTTGAGTGTTCACGTGGAAGTTCAGGATAGGTGATACCACATAGAGGAGGTAATTTTAAGCTGGATATAAAAGAACAGCTAGGGACTATTCCTAAAAGGGCTTAACATCCCAGAAATAAAACTATAGTCAATAATAACTTCATTGTACATTTTTTTTTAAAAGTGTATATTTGGATTGTTTGTATCTCAAAGGATAAATACTTGAGGGAATGAATACCTCATTGTTTGTAATGTGCTTATTTCAAATTGCATATATGTATGAAAACATCTCACATACCCTATAAATATATATACCTACTATGTACCCACAAAAATTAAAAATTAAAAAATTAACTCCATATACAATGGAACTCATGAAACAAATGCTTACTGCAGTTTTGGAAGATCAGTAGTTTAGAGAAATAAATTACTCCTTCTCCACACACACAGAATCTCTCTTTTCCTTCTTTCTCTCTCCATGTTTAAATGCAAAGTGAGCTGATCTCTGCAATTAAGCCTTCATTTTGCCTAGCTACTGACTTGATTTGTTTGTTTCTAATTGAGGTACATATTATTAATTATTACTATAGATAAAGTGATTGAGTCAGAACTACAGACATTTATGAATTCCCTTGGAGCAAATGGGCATTCTTAGTCTACTCTAGAAATTTCCATATTGTAAAGAAGTTTTTGTTTTAATCCATACTTGGTGTTATCATTTTCTTTATATATCATTATCCTTCTTTTTCTGGTGCTGTTAGTTTTACTCCAAAAATTCTATTCTTCTGATGTACACTCTTGATAGGAAACAAAGTCAAATCTTAGCTTTATCATTAATTAGCAGTAAGACTTTTGAGAAGTAAATTAACATTTCTGGATTTCAATACCCTCATCTATATCAAGTAGGACATTGACTCAAATGTTTGAGGTCTAAATTTTATTCTATAGCTGCATAAATGTAAATAATAGTTACCTGCTTGTTCTATTTAGAATAAATTGACAATGAAGTAAAATACTGTTTCTTTCCTGCTTTTGACATATGAAATGTGGTTTAAGAGGTTGGACCACTTTTGCATTCTGCTTTTAATACCCATGTTAACATCGTTGAATGTTAATGACAATTTGAGTTCTTTTTAAGACAGTTTCTTGGTTTACTTTGTGAAACTATTGCAATGACAAAAACTTGAAAGGAAGAAACATTTTTTAAATGAATGTGTCATGTATTTTATATAAATTATAAATAAATCTTCCCCACTCTAAAAGGGAGTGACAATTCTCTTTAAAGTTAGAAAAGTGTATTTTAAAGGTGATTATGTTTCTTCGATCTCCAGGAACTTAAAAATATATGACTTGATACATATGTATCCATGTGCCATGTTGATTTCCTGCACCCATTAGCTCGTCATTTAGCATTAGGTATATCTCCTAACAAACCTGCACATTGTGCACATGTACCCTAAAACCTAAAGTATAATAAATATATATATATATATATATATATATATGACTTGAACAGAGGTCTGTGCGGTGGCAAATTCTTCTTCCCTGTTTTATACTACTTATTTATTTAGAAACAGGATTAATCATCCATTTTTCTGGCCCTATCAGGTAGTTAGGTTTTGGGTACCCTTCTATTCTATCTAGTTCTCTCCCCACCTCCAAACTCTCTTCCCTTCTTTTTGCTATGAGGCAGTGTTTGTATTTCACCAGATACTTGTTACTTATCTTAAAATATCTTACACAGGAGAGGCACACGAGTATGGATTTGTACCATTTAGACCAGTTACCTATGGCATAACATGGGGAGAACTGTATAGGTTCTGGAAACATGCAACCTGTGTTGAACTGCAGCATTTATTATTTATTACATAAGTTATTTAACTTCTTTGTGTCTCATTTTACTCCCCTTTTCCAAGAAATATAAATTATTTAATCATAATATAATTAACTTAAAGAATTTTGGATATATAAAATGAATTCAATTTATGAGAAGAAAAATTAGGTGCAGAAATTTTGCTAATGTTCCCAGCTATTCTTTGTTTATCACTGGCACTTAAGGCTGATTTATTAGTTTTCTAGCTGCTTTTCTTTATTTATCGCAACCTTGAGCTTCCTTAAACCACTCAACACTAATCCCCAGAGAACAGACATCATTCCCTTTCTGTGGTCACTGCTTTACTCCAGACTGTTTATAGCAGCTCGGACTTTATCTAGTAATCAGACACAGACTCAAAAATCTAATTTTGCTTTATAATATGTGCCTGAATCTTTGACGGCCAGACTGTACCTGATTAACAAAATCTGATTAACCTGGCCAGGATTGCTCCAGATGAAATTCTATAATATTTCTTTTTCTGTCCCAGGTAGGTATGCCCTTTTGGCTTCATTTATAATTAGAGAGCAGAGCTGCAAGAACCTGGAACTTGGCATCCATGGGAACATAGGTATAGATGAGAGGGAAATGGAAATAAAGATCAGGGCACAGGTTATTCCACAGCAGAGGTACCATGAACATTTTGCTAGGAGTTGGAAGACGAAAGCACAATCTATTATGATAAAGTTAATTGTATCCATAAGGTGGTACATATTGCTTACCTTTGCAATGTACTTCATTCTGAAAAAAAAATTGGATACGTTTATATTTTCAGGGGACACATATAACAATTATTTATGTTTCACAGCTTTTATGGGTCTTGTTATTTAATGCTACATTTTTTTTTTCTTTTTCTTTTTTTTTAAGATACAGTCTCAGTATGTTGCCCAGGCTGGAGTGCAGTGGCTCAATCTCAGCTCACTGCAAACTCTGCTTCCTGGGTTCAACTCATTCTTCTATCTCAGCCTCCTGAGTAGCTGGGATTATAGGCGCATGCCACCAGGGCCAGCTAATTTTTGTATTTTTAGTAGAGATGGGGTTTTACCATGTTGGCCACACTGGTCTCCAACTCCTGACCTTAAGTGATCTGCCCACCTCAGCCTCAGCTTCCCAAAGTGTTAGGATTACAAGTGTGAGCAACTATGCCCAGCCTTAATGCCATGTTTCATGGTTTTTTTTTTTTTCTCATTTGATGAGCCATTGGGTTTTCTCTCCTTTAAAATTTAGGAAATTTACTCTATTTGTGTTTTAATATGAGCATATGACTAATGCTGTACTTTTCTTATCATCTTGGTTTTGCATGAAAGATTTTCCTTATAGTTAAGGAAAACTGAAAGACACACATATTGGTTTAGAGAAGGCAGAAAAATAACTAATTAAATGCGAGTTATAGGGACTTCTCTTTCTGCTAGGGAACATGACCTTATATAAAGCTCAAAAATGGTTTCAAACCTAACGCTAATTTGTGACTAAACATCCCTTGTATGGTAAAAAGAAGCAGTTCTTGCTCATGCACTGTATGTTAGTATCTTTGGTAGTCACCAAAGGTGGTATTTATTTTCAGGCGACGCATTGAAAAATATGTGTTGAAAAATGTTTTGACAGAAATTGGTATGAAAATGGTAGTTATTATTGCAAAACTTTATATAAAGTGATATGAGATCATCCTGGAAAGAATACTTGAGCATAAAAAAGCTTACACAAGTGAGGATAGTAGTTTGAACTGAATCTTAAAAGTTGAGCTAGGCTTATCAGGCAGAGAAGGATCATGAACTATTTTAGAAGATGTAAAGCAGTATACAGCAAGACGTAAGTGAATGGAGTTACTCTGTAGAATTATATTGGCTTTAGACATAGAGAAGGCTAATTTTCCTTATGGCAGTGCTCAGTCATGTCTCTAATTTTTTACTCTTGTATATCTATATGTGCAAAATTAATTATTTGGACTGAAAAATATTATTTGGACTATAAAGTTAAGACTTTCAAAAATGTAGTCATGCAGATAAAGTTCAAACTAGAAACACATCTAAAGTTGCATACTAAGATTAGAAATCATAGGCTTTTTACCCTAATTCCTTAATGCAGTGGATCTCAAACTGAAATACGCAACAAAATCCCCTGAGATGGCTTGTTAATAAAATTAAAAGCACATTCAGGAGCTTTAATATCAGAGATTCTGCTTTAGTAGATCTAGGATGATGCCAAAGAGTCAGCTCTTAATATACCCTTTAGTGTTCCCAACATATTTCTGATGTGAATTTTTCTTTAAAATATATAAATATGATGATACATTTGTATTAATTTGTTATTAAAATATCAAAATTATGAAAACACTCGAAGAAAATTGATAGCAAAGCTAGCATATATGTTTTTCTATGAATATGATGCAAAGGATTGAGGATGTGGTACAGACCCAGAGTTATTCATATTAAGTCCTTCATTGTAAAATCTTCATCTTTTAAGACATCATGTATTTTTTTAACACTCAAAAATTAAAAAAAAAAAAAAAAGTACAGATTCTTTTAGCTGTTGTGCACTTAACTGATACACACAATTTACCAATGAGCTCTATTCCATCTCTAACTCATATAAACCAAGCATTCTAGGCTAGTAATTTACATTCTAAGATATCCGTGGGGTTGTGTGCTCATTGATTAAAAGTAAATTGGCCATTCCTAAAAATAATGATGCCACTTGTGCTTGTTATTATAATAGCATAATTCAATTAAGTCAAAATATAAGTAAATATTCATTTAAATGTGTGCATAATTATAACCAAAAGAAATTTATTTATATGAAGGCTAAAAGGGCAAATGAAAGTAAATTAGTAAAAATAATTGCATCTGGTTTGTTGAGGGGAATAACCATACAAAATTCGGGAAAAAATTATAACAGTGTAGTAATAGTTTGCACTCCAATTGTTTCTTAAATGTTTTAAAATTCTTGTGTATGTAAAAGAAACTTTGATGCATAATATATGTAGTTTGTGCAATAAAAGATGATGCCAGGTGCAGTTGCTCACGCTTGTAATCCCAGCACTTTGGGAGGCGGAGGCAGGAGGATCACAAGGAAAGGAGATCGAGACCACGGTGAAACCCTGTCTCTACTAAAAATACAAAAAAAAAAAAAAAAAAAAAGGACGAGATAGGCCTTCAGTTTGTCAACCTAAGAAAAGTTATCATCTGAATTTAAATAAGCATCACATAAAAGTTTATATATTTTAAATTAAAATGTGTACAAGATATTTGTATTATGTTTAGTGGTCCTTCCTTTTAACTAACTTTACCTGTTAACTGACTCACTACTTATCCTAATCACATTGGATAAATAGGTTCCTGTGGTCCATCTAATAAAGAGTACACTAAATGATAGAAGTTCACTATTACACTTAAAACAAATAGCTCACTGCTAAACTGTAAAAATCAGAAAAGAGAAAAATAAACTTGATATTATTTGGTTTATAATGCATTGATTTATTTCCTAACTTTTCACATAGATAAAATTGATACACTTGAACTCACTAATGTATTAAAAAAATACCATTTGTGTGAGTTTATTCTGTCTAAAGACAACCATAAGATAATTATTTGAATTTTATAGACTGTGCTTTCCTTTTGGAAATGTTTTATTGCCAGAAATGAGAGATAACAACCGATATCTCAATATAGAAGAAATCACAAAATAGATCCATGGTTAATAGAACTATATACATCTAGTATTTTAAAAAGGATTTTAAAGATCAGCACATCCTTCTTTTACTAATAGGATCCAGCAAAACAGATAAATTAGAGGAAAGTTCTATTCTATACAGTCTATTAAAAATTAAGTTGCTGTGAATGATCATTTGGATTCATATCTCAGAGAAAGTTTTGAGACTTTCTGATACGGAAGTACTCTCCCTCTCCTTTCTTTGATATTTCTAATTGTCTTCTAAAATAACAGTTTTTCTAGTGAATTAATATTTTAGCAGATACCTAAAACAACATTTCAGAATAAAGTCTAACATTTCACAGCTGATTCTGTAGATTTTCATATAGCCTTACTGAATAAAATACTCATATGCTTAAATACATGTCATTTCATAAAATAAGTGTGATGTAGGTTTTCCTTGCATTAAAATTTAAAATATCCAAAAAACCTTCTCACCCTTTGGTGTCTATCATTTTACTCTGTATTTCCTTGAGATCAACTTTTTAGCTCCCACATATTAGTGAGAACATGAAATATTGTACTTTCTGTTCCTCGCTATTTCACTTAACATAATGACCTCCGATTCCATTCATGTTGCAGCAAGTGTCATAATTTCATAATTTTTATGGCCAAGTACTATTCTATTTTGTGTGTGTATATATATATATATGTATATATATATGTATATATATACATATATATATATACATATATATATGCCACATTTTCTTTATTCATTTATCAATTAATGGACATTTGGGTTGAATGCATATCTTTGCCATTGTGAATAGTGCTGCAGTAAACATGTCAATGCAGGTATCTACTTGATGTGCTGATTTATTTTCCTTTGAGAATGAGACAGAGGTTCGTCCATGGGTATAAACATACAGTTAGATAAAAGGCATAAGTTCTAATGTCCCATAGCATAGTAAGGTGACTATAGTTGACAATGATGTATTGTATATTTAAAAGTAGGTAGAAAAGAGACCTTGAAGTTTTCCCAACACATACAAGTAATGAATACTCAAGGCGAGGGATGGATAGCCCAAATACTTTGGTGTGATCATTACGCATTCTATGGAACAAATACTCACACGTACCTCATAAAGATGTAAAATATTATGTGTCAATAAAGAAATTATATATCCAACATAAATAATGAGTTAATAAAGTATCAAATATATTGCTTAGTTCAACTTAGGTGTTTAAAATTAGTATTTCTTTTTCTTTCCCTCCCCTATCCCTATAAAGTAAAAGCCTTTGAGCTGTAATATTTCTCTGTTTAGCATGTTTGTGGTTTAATGATGGTTGTGATGAAATGCTATGTCTGTAGCTTTTTGCTGTCTTGCCAGAAACAGTCTGTCACCCAACAAGAGTTTGATGACTAACTCCTTGATTTTTAAGTGGGAAAACAATATCGAAATTGTTTCTGCATTTAACTAATTGGGTCATTAACATTTTGTACAAAATTAATTGTGATTTGGTAGTTTTGCTCTTTGGCTTCCTTCTGTGTTAAATTCCGAACCAAATGTTTTTAGAGGTGTATGCTTTCTGATTTCTCACTTCAAAATTTATTTTGTGATCATCTGCCTAGATCTTCAATGATTGTGGTTGTTTTATCTACAGTTATTTAGTAATAATTATTTATATTTGTTGGCCATGTTGAGGCTTTTCTAAAGTAAAATTATATATAACTGACCTTTTAAGAGTTCCACAATTTTTTTAATCTCCAATACATAAAGCATCAATTCAAAGCAAAATTGTAAGAGCCTAGTTTAGCTATCCAGACATTTTCAGTAAACTGAAAAATATCCTTCTCTGTTAAGTAGTGGGCATTGATGAATTATAGTGTAAAATCTATAACTATTGCATTTTTCTCACTCTGATTTAAAGTTCTAATGTGAATAGCTGAGGGGAGTTTGAGGTAAATACATTTAATATTTCAAAGACGTTTCCTTCGAGGGTTGGATAGCGTTGAACGTATTTTCAGAGTCTTGTTCAATGTTGATTTACCCACCGCCAGGCATATTGACAAAATTTGAAAGACTGTAAGACAGACTCTCAAATGCAGTGAACTCACTGCAGTGAAGCCTCTCAAAAGAGGGCAATTATCTTTTCCCCTCCAAGTTTAGCTTTGATATTTAATCTCTAGAGTTCATATTTTGGTTATTTCTTTGTATCCTTCTAAGCCAGAACACAGCTGTACTCATAGCAACTTACTTTGTTGTATGTAGAACTATCACTTGGAACGATTCTTGGCAGCTTACATTGAGTGAAAAATGTCATCTTATTTTAAAACATATCAACCTCATGAGTCATTGCAGATTGAAGAGATGCTGTGACTTTCTCTTAGGGAGCAAAGCAGAGTGGGAAGATCATGGACTGTGGAATTGGAAGACGAAAATTTTAATCATGCACCAGGGTGATTTGAAGCAAGTCAGTTTAGCTTTCATATACTTATTAATTAAAGTATATTTAAAGCATATTAGTCACAGCTAATATATACATTTTATTAATGTATACTTCTTACTAATTATATTATTGGGGCTATTCCAAAATGGCTCAAAGTCCAACAGGCAGTATAGTGCTTTGTATCTTCTAGGACTCAGTATTTAATCATCTTACATTGCTCAAGCTGTTACTGATTTGGAAAGCAAGGTCACAAAATAGAACTGTCTCTTACAAGATGTATTACATTTATTTTTATCATCACTTATTTTATGATTTAAATGAGATTATTGAAGTTCTGATAATAAAAAGAAATGATAGCTTAAATTTCCATTTTACCTGAGTTTAAAAATACCATTTTCTTATTATTGTGTTTTCCAGAAGGAAGAAGAGTAATAGTGTTTTAATATGAATTGGCTTTTTACTCATCATTCAAAAATGCTGGAAATTATGTCAGTAACACAGCATGATAATGCATGATTCAAAAGAATTGGTAAAAATTACAGATAGATGTTTTCTAATTATTTTTATATTTTTTACTTCCTTTATTTATGTTGAATATATTACCTCTATAAATAAGTGATATGTTTTCCTAAGATTTTAATTAAAAAATATTTTTGATTGAAAGACGTACTCATCACCTTGACAATATTGTAAGAACATATAAAAATGTGGAGATTCCAAAAACGGAAAAATTTTCCAGTGAGAAGTATTCTGGCAGATGTTTAACTACTGCATGTGTCACAGTGGGTCAAGTAAAAACAATTCAACCCAGTGTGTTCTAGCAGAGACAGCATTAGAAGTCATAAGTTATTCTAGCTAATGAACCAATGAGCATGAAGTCTTGGTACAGACCTCTTACAGTGTCGTGTAGGCTGCCTCACAGGGGTGTGCTACATGCTGCCCAGCTGTGGGAGGTGCTGACTGACAGCAGAAACAGAATGTCCCCTATATCAAATTCTAGCACAGCAGATAACTTACTTTTTGTGAAAGCTCAAATTTAATATTCACATATAACCTCATTTGCGCTTTTTAAACATTTTGGTAAAACATACACAACATAAAATTTACAATTTTAACCAATTTTTAACTCTACCATTCGGTGGCATTCAGTACATTCACATTGCAGTGAAACATCCCCAGCTTCCATCTCCAGAACTTTTTTCATCCTGCAAAACTGAAGCTCTGTATCTATGAAACACTAACTCCCCATTCCCATCGCCCCCTTCCTCTGGTGACCGACATTTAAACTTCTGTCTCTATTAATTTGACTCCTCTAGGTACCGCATATATTTTATACGTGGAATCACACAGTATTTGTCCATTTGTGACTGGCTTATTTCACTTAATATAATGGCCCCAAGATTCATCTATGTTTTAGGATGTGTCAGAATTTTCTTCCCTTTTAAGGATAAATAATAGTCCATTATGTATATACTATTTCTTATTCTATCCATTCATCTATTGATGGATACTTCAGTTACTTCCTCCCACCCTTGGCTATTGTAAATAATGCTCGTATGATGATGGGTATACAATGTCTTTAGGTCCTTGGTTTCAATTCTTTTTGGGTATATATCCAGAAGTGGAATAGCTGGGGGATAAAGTAATTCTATTTTAAAATTTTGTGGAAGTACCATACTGTTTTTCATAGTGGCGACACCATTTTGCATTCCCACAAACTGTGTACAAAGGTTCCAGTTTCTCTACGTTCTTGCCAACTCTCGTTATTTTCTGTGTTTTGGATAGTTGCCATCCTACCACATGTGAGGTGGTATCCTATAATAGTCTGGATCTGCATTTTCCTAATCATTAGTGATGTTGAACATCTTTTCATGTGCCTATTTGCCATATGTACATTATCTCTGGGAAATGTCTACTCAAGTTATTGGCTATTTTTAAAATCAGTTTGTTTGTGTTTTTGTGATTGAATTCTGTCTTTATTTTCTCTTTTGTTTATTTGTTTGCTTTGAAATGGAGTTTCACTCTTTATGCCAAGGCTGGAGTGCAGAGGCATGATCTCGACTCACTGCAACTTCTGCCTCCTGGGTTCAAGCGATTCTCCTGCCTCAGCCTCCCAAGTAGCTGGGATTACAGGTGCCTGCCACCATTCCCGGCTAATTTTTTGCATTTTTAGTAGAGATAGGGTTTCACCATGTTGGCCAGGCTGGTCTTGAACTCCTGACCTCAGGTGATTCAACCGCCTCGGCCTCCAAAAGTGCTGGGATTACAGGCATGAGCCACTGCACCTGGCCCACATTTATTTACTCTTAATAATTTTCTTAATTATATTGTTGAGATTATAATGTATGTATATGTAATAAATAAAAGGAAAATAATAAGAATAGGTGATAACTGAAATAAATTCTTGCACTTTTCCTGTATTACATTTAAAATTGATTAAAATGGTAACTTTTTGTTATGTGTATCTTACCACAATTTTAAAATTATGTAAGTTAACTGAAATGCAATACCTTTTAATTCTTTTCTCAGTATAATTTTTTAATATGTAGTGTGGGTGGAGAATTGTCTGATCTGAAATTCTCTTTGTGAGTCCAGACTTTGGTATTTCTTTTTTTATTTATATATTTATTCTTTCATATTCTGTTGAAATAGGGCTATCCTAGAGTCCACATGTTCTCAGGAACCTGTAAGTATCTTATTCTTCATTATCTGTAAATATAATAGGTTTCTATGTTAGTTCTAAGATTGATATTTCTCTCCAATACATTCTTTTTTTTTTTTTTTTTTTTTTTTTGAATCGGAGTCTGGCTCTGTTGCCCCAGCTGGAGTGCAGTGGCTCGATCTCGGCTCACTGCAAGCTCTGTCTCCCGGGTTCACGCCATTCTCCTGCCTCAGCCTCCTGAGTAGCTGGGACTACAGGCGGCTGCCACCATGCCCGGCTAATTTTTTTGTATTTTTAGTAGAGATGGGGTTTCACCATGTTAGCCAGGATGGTCTCAATCTCCTGACCTCGTGATCTGCCCGCCTAGGCCTCCCAAAATGTTGAGATTACAGGCGTGAGCCACCACGCCCGGCCTCTCCACTACATTCCAATAAATCCAGGCTAATTTCTCTCTTTAGCTGTTTGCTTGATGCTAAGGTGCATTCTTAAACTGTATGTTCTATTCTCTTTGCATTGAATTACAGCATTGCTATAAATTGTGGCGAGAGGCTTTTAAAATAGTTCTTGTTGACATAAAAATAACTTTCTAAATGAATTTTGACCTATAAATACAAACCACTGTCCACCCCCACACCCTAAACTAAGAGTTTACTTGGATGCTGTGCATCCTCAGAAAGAGGACCCCTTTGTGTTCTATAATATGAGCAATGTTTTCCAGGCTGTAGTATTTCTGAACAGAGTTACTTAACCAGTGTCCTTCAAAATGTGTTTCCCTAAATACTTCTGTTCAATATTTGCTTTTATAGGGGTTCTTCGACAGATTAAGTTTGGGAAACACTGTATGCATTTTTTCCTCTTGGAAATTCACAGTACATTAATATACTAAAGGTTCTAGGAAGTATGGGACAAAACAAACAAAACATTTTTAATGTTGTCCCAACCACGTTTTCCCAGGGTTAATTTAATAGAATACATTTTGAATCTATCATGAAGTACATCTCAATTGTTTTCAGTGAAATAGACTTTAGGAAACGCACATAATGGCACATTTTCTATATGTAATTTGATATATTTTGTTGCTTGTCATTTATATTTTTCAAATTAGACTATTTTGATTTCAGAAAAGTTATGTTTTTGCTTATTTCTTGCTACTGGAATTTATTCTTTGATACAAATATTTCACAATAGTGGTAGTATTTATCTTCCTGAAGATATAAAAAAAGTCCTGGTTAATTTTAGTTCCTCACTCTCCATCTGTGTCAGCTAAAGGATGATTGTGTTTTCTTAAAATAACTCAGAAAGGTCATGTGAAGATGATACTGGAAGTAGAGAACAGAAAGTCTGGTGCAATATTAGCAAAGCAAGAAACAAAAGGCTATGTGTATTTAAAGATTTTAAAAATCTAGTCATGCCAAGGACCCTTTAGTAATTGTTCTTATCACATGAATGGCCAGATACTTAGTATTTTATTCAAATAATACCTAAAGATTGATATGCTGGGATATTAATTCAAAAAAAGAACTCCTATAGTACTAGGCTTCACAAAGCTTACAGTCTAATTTGAGCATTTTCAAACAAATGTCAACATACAGTGATACATACTTTTAACCATTGAAGTTAAAGGCATAAGTGTAAATGTACTAATTTCCAATATAGTGCTTCTAGGTTCGCTATTTTAGGTCGTGTGTGACATGTGTGGGTCAATTAAATATAAATTGCTTCCTTAGATAGCAATTAATACCCTAACGTATGTTAGAGCAAGACAAGCACACAACTCTAGGTAATATTATGGGACTAATATTTATTCACTTATTTTGGAATAACATTTATATACTTTCTTATTGAATCCTCATACCAGCTCTACAAAGTCTATAAAGAAGTGACATATAGTGCTACTAACCCCTGCATTTTTTTCCTTCTTCCAATGTGCCCAGTCTTCTAATGGTTTATGATTGGTCAAAGCCAGTCAAGACGGTCATGTTCTGGGATGTCTGCGCCTTCCTTAACGCAAGAGGTTTACGTTACATTTTAATTTACATTGCTTAAAAATGTAAATTAGTAGGGAAACATTTGTGTGTAGATAGAACATAAATCTGTAAGTCACCTAATTTACATAGTTACAAAAGTGAGCCTCAAATGTTTTCCATTGCTACCATTTATCAAGAACCTACCATATGTCACACAATACATTGTCCCCCGAACCCCACTGTCTAAATCCTGGGCAGTATTAACTGAGAGGGAATCTTCTGGGTGATGGGAAGAATCTGAAAATGCTTCTGCTTTCCTAACAAATGGAAACATAAAGAGACTAACCTGACAATATCTTTCCTCCTCTGCTCTTTACCATGAGCCCTGTAATAATACACGTGGACTGGCAGAAGCCATTTGGTGACTTTGAAATAACCAATACTGGGATAAAATATAGCACTGTAAGAATGATACGGTAGGAACACAAAAACAGTTTGGGTTTATGCTTTCGTCTAAAAGAAGTTCGATCAACAACAGTGATGCATGGCTTCAGGATTTTTAGTCAAAAAACTGACCCTTGTTTAAATCAGTAATTGTGGTCATTGTTGTTACATGTAGTTAATTACATTTCTAATAAATGTATTACTATTACATATATGTGTGGAGGATACTAGGGCAATTGAGGACCAGAGACACTAAATGACTCAAGGTTACACCAAAGTAAGTGAAGGAGCTGAGACTTGAGCTAACTCATTCCATTACATATTCTGTATTGTTAAGAGGATAGTACAAGCATTCATTCAGGGGATCAAAAGGGATGTTTTAGAAGTGGAGTAGCAAGATCTTCCTATGGGACAATTACACTGCTGATATTGAGACAACCATTGTCATCAGAAGACACTTAATGAAGTCTAATCTTGTCCAGAAAAAAATAACTAATATACACACAAGTGTGTGTGTGTGTATGTGTGTGTGTGTATATATATATATATACACATATAAATATATATATATACACACATAGATATATAGATAAAACTAAAGACTAGGGAAGAAGTAAAGAAGTGCTGGAGCTTGCTGTACATTTCTCTGTTTCCATTTATTTTGCCAAAATTAAACATTTCCCTTGACTTAGCAAACATTATTTTCTAGGCTTTTTAAAAATCATGGGTAGGTTGGGTGCAGTGGCTCACAACTGTAATTCCAGGACTTTGGGAGGCTGAGGTGGGTGGATTACTTGAGGTCAGGAGTTCGAGATCAGCCTGGCCAACATGGTGAAACCCCATCTCTACTAAAAATACAAAAAATTAGCCAGGCGTGGTGGCGGGCGCCTGTAATCCCAGCTACTCATGAGGCTCAGGCAGGATAACTGCTTGAACCCAGGAGGTGGAGGTTGCAGCGAGTGGAGATCGCACTACTGCACTCCAGCCTGGGCAATGGGAGCGAAACTCAAAAAATAAAAAACCACGGGTAAAAAATTTGTTCTTATTTATGAAGACAATGGGACATCTCTGATCACACTGTCTGTGACTTTTCTGCAACCAATCAATGATTTGTTGACAATTTATATGGGCTCCTTACAGAGTCAGCCTTAGTGGGGCTAAGCCAAGTATTGTGCTCTCTGAAGGCCATTCTTTTCTGTCTATTTATACCACCTAACATGGTAAACCAGAAGGGTAAAATAAATTGTGAAGCAAAGCAGACCACAGTCTTCAGTAGCTAAAATATGGACAGTGTGACCTCAGCGGTCATTCTCATCGTGAATGTACATAGATCTGTAATTTTTCCTTGAGCTTAAATGCACTCTGTTGGTGTAATTGCAGAAACCCTTATTTTGTTTGAGTGAGATTTCTACAGTTTTTAGCAAGCTTTTCAATATTTATTACTGCTATTCCCTTCCATTAAAGTATTTGTTTTCTTTCTTTTTAGTTACCTTATGAATACATGGGATTCCTTTCCTTTTTTTTTTTTTTTTTTTTGAGATGGAGTCTTGCTCTGTCTCCAGGCTGGAGGGCAGTAGCACCATCTCGGCTCACTGCAACCTCCACCTCCTGGGTTCAAGTGATTCTCCTGCCTCAGCTCCCTGATTAGCTGGGATTACAGGCACATGCCACAATGCCCAACTAATTTTTGTATTTTTAGTAGAGACAGGGTTTCACCATGTTGTCCAGGATGGTCTTAATCTCCTGACCTCGTGTTCCACCCGCTTCAGCATCCCAAGGTGTTGGGATTACAGGCGTGAGCCACCCTGCCCAGCTAAGATTACTTTTCATATATTTTTACTTTAAAAAATTTTCAAGCAGTTGAATCAGTTTATTTTTCCTCTAATAAATACTTGTGTGTGTGCATTTTCTTCATGCAGTACAAAATTAAAGGCAGCTTTCAATTCAATAAAATAGCCTAAAATAAAACTTTTTAAAAGTGTAATATTAATTGCTTAAAAATGTAAATTAGAAGGGAAAGACTTGTGCGTAGATAGAACATAAATCTGTAAGTCACTTAATTTACATAGTTTTAAATTGAGCCTCAAATGTCTTCCATTGTTACCATTTATGAAGTACCTACCATATGTCACGCAATACGTTGTCCCCCGAACCCCACTATCCGCCCAAACAACTATACATATATAAGAGACTCAGCTACAGTTAGCCAGTTGCTGCTTAAACATAGTCAAGGTTAAGGAAGTCACTGTATCACAATTCAACTGACTCTCATAACAAAGAATTTGTTTCAGGTTAATAATTTGGGTTGAACTTAGATTTCCTTTTTTACATTAGTCAAGTTAGTTGAATTCAATTTAAATTGGTTAAAAATACAAGGTGCCTATTTAATACATTAATTTTGGGGGCACATACATACAATCTATACAGGTAGAAGCCTGTAATTTATTTCTTTTTTGTAATAAATTAATACATTTTTAGCCAGTGCTTTTACCTTTTCTAATGTCCTCTCCTGTCAATGTGTGTGGATGCTTTGCTAGATCTCTCAGTATTCTTGGCCCATATCAACTGTGAAGGGTTATCAACATTGTTATTTATATTTGTTTTTGCAAATTGCTCTAAATCTGACATTTTCAAGTGCTCCAAATTAACTTTCAGATATGTCTTGATTAAGTATCTTGATAGATTATTTGGATTTAACAAAGTGCTTGATAGATTATTTGGATTTAACAAAGTGCTATTCTGTTCACCTAGGAATGACTATGAGGGGTAATACAGAGTGTCAACCTGATTGGATTGAAGGATGCAAAGTATTGTTCCTGGGTGTGTCTGTGAGGGTGTTGCCAAATTAGGTTAACATTTGAGTCTGTGGGCTGGAAAAAGCAGACCCACCCTCAACCTGGGTGGGCACCATCTAATCAGCTGCCAGCACAGATAGAATAAAGCAGAGAGAAGAACGTGGGAAGACTTGACTTGCTGAGTCTTCCAGCCTTTAGCTCTCTCCCGTGCTGGATCCTTCCTGCCCTTGAACATCAGACTCGAACTTCTTCAGATTTTGGAGTCTTGGACTTACACCAGTGGTTTGCCACACTGAGAACAAGTTTTGTTTAATAGATGTATTAATCCGTTTTCACACTGCTATAAAGAACTGCCTGAGACTGGGTAATTTATAAATGAAAGAGGTATAATTGAGTCACAGTTTAGCATGTCTGGGGAGGCCTCAGAAAACTTACGATCATAGCAGAAGGTGAAGGGGAAGCAAGGCACCTTCTTCACAAGATGGCGGGAAGGAGAAAGAACACAGGAGGAACTACCACACACTTATAGAGCCATCAGATCTCATGAGAACTCACTCACTATCATGAGAACACATGGGGAAACTGCCTCCATGATTTAATTACCTCCACCTGGCTTCCCCCTTGACATGTGGGGATTATGGGAATGATGGGGACTACAATTCAAGATGAGATTTTGGATGGGGAAACAGCCAAACCATGTCAATAGATATTTGTTAAATGTGTGGAAAAAGTGGTATGTGAGGTAGACAGCTGTTAACAAGCTAGAAGCAGAATTTTAACATCAGTAATGCCAAGGAACAGAGTAAAGAATTTTGAGTGCTCACTGTTTCTTGAAAGGTGTACTGAATATATGAACATTCGTATAATTTGATTTCTAATACCCATTAACTATTCAGAAAAGCTTTCACCTGTCCTGGAAGGTTTTCAAATGGCTTCTTTATTTCCTTAGAAAAATAATGGTAAATTAACATTGGTTTACTATAACATAGCAACATGATTTACATTATCCTCATGTCCGTCTTGAACAATGTTTCAATATTTCCAAAGGCTTTGTAAGAGCCATGCCAACAAATTGGAAGTACAAATCATACAAGCACCTGAAAAGACACTGTGGGAGATGAAACGAGAGAGGTTATTTTTGATAGCTGTCTATTCATGTAGAACTTTCCTAAGTCAAAACATAAGTTGATTTATGGCAATCCTACTCTGTTTCTCTGCCTTTATAATTATGATTTTTTTTCTTAGATATTTCAAAGCCTTTTGAATCAAGAGAACTTAAAAATGAGAGAACAAAAGAGTCAAGGTATTTCTTCTTTAATAACTAAAATCCTTAGGTTCCTTGAAAAGATGTATTTTTTTTTTTTGCTTAGTATTTAGCAACCTGGAAAGTCTGCTAGCAATCAGCATGTTATTTTTAAATATAGCACAAGAATGTGGAATGTTTTATTTATTCTACTTCACCTGGGTTCTAAGAAAGCTGTGTTAGCTATTTCTACTCCACAGAAAACTAAATCTTTTTTGGATTTCTCTACTCCAACTCTAGGTATAATTTGCTTTGGCTGCAAGTTTTATTAAATGCCTCTTATGATGAAAATTATAGTACATGAAACATGGCACACAGCTTATTTGGTCATGTCTTGGACCCAATTATTATCAGTGGTTAGGATGAAGCTACAGGTACCTTTTTAAAAAATTAGTGTAATTGTAAGCAGCTTTATATATATATACACACACACACATATGTATATATGTATATATAAATATATATACATATACACACACACAAGTATAATCCTGTTTTTCTTTCTCTCTCCTTTTTTTTCTTTTTTTGAGACGGAGTCTCTCTCTATCACCAGGGTGGAGTGCAGTGGTGCGATCTCAGGTCACTGCAACCTCCACCTCCCTGATTCAAGCAATTCCCCTGCCTCAGCCTCCTGAGTAGCTGGGACTACAGGTGCATGCCACTGTGCCTGGTTTTTTTTTTTTTTTTTTTTTGTATTTTAGTAGAGACGGGGTTTCACCATGTTGGCCAGGATGGTCTTGATCTCCTGACCTCGTGATCCACCTGCCTTGGCCTCCCAAAGTGTTGGGTTTACAGGTATGAGCCACCATGCCCGGCCTAATCCTGTTTTTCTTAGTGCACAGTCAATTAAATGAATTTTGGTATTGTTCTATCTTTTCACGATTTTGTTAGGTCAATTTTCATTGACATATGTTCACATCTATTCTAAGCTTTAGCAACAAAGTGTATAACTCAGTTGTTACTTGGAATCACTTAGCCACTATGATAGTAATTTTGTCTGTCAACTTGACTGGGATACAAGGTGTTCAGATATTTCATCAAATATTTTATTCTTTGTGCTTCTGTCAGTGTGTTTTTATGTAAGATTAACATTTAAGTTGATAGACTGAGTAATCATATTTCCCTCCTAATGCAAGTGGGCCTCATCTCATTAGTTGAAGTCCTGAATAGAACAAAATGATTTATCTTCTCCGGATTAAGAGAAACTTCTTCTTCATGCCTGACTGCTTTTAAACTGATACATCAGTTTCTTTCTTACTTTTGGAGTCAAATTTCAACATTAGCTATTTCTGGCTCTTGAGCCTGCTGACCTTTAGACTCGAACCATACCATTGGCTCTCCTGATTGTCAGGCTCTCAGATATAGACTGGAACTACACTGTCAGTTCTCCTCAATCTCCAGCTTGCCTACTCATCCTGAAGATCTTGAGATTTGCCAGTGCCCATAACTGTATAAGCTAATTCATTGTAGAAAATACACACACACACACACACACACACACACACACACACCCCCTATTGGTTCTGTTTCTCTGGATAACCCTGTCTAATACAGCCACCATGAGCTAACACAAATATATGTGTCGCTTTAATCAATGACCCCCTTGGGGACAATTCTCCCTCTATGTGGCTAACTCTATTATGGAGCTCACACCCTAAGCTACAGAAGAGAAGCAAGACAGTGTTACTTAATATTGTGTATTCAATACATAAGATACATCAAGAATATTACGTTAAAGGAATATAAAAGTATGTATAAGACTTTGATAGGGGAGTGACTTTAACTGATACAGATCAGACAGCAAGAGTGTTTCATATGTTACTCAAAAAATGTGGACTTTGCCCTGGAAGTAAGAGTCTATTAAACCATTTTGACATGCTTGTGTGTTAGCAAGGTCACACAGCAGAAATATAGAGTAAAATTTGGAAGTGATAGAAAGCAATAGAAAGAGAAAGACTATTGGGAGTTTGGAAATAATCCTGAAATGGAGTGTGCTTTTGCCAGATGACACAGTAAAAATCCTATTAACCTACAAGTTATGTGTAAAATACAGGAACTTAGGGATCCTTGTGTCCAGAGACAAACCATATATGCTATATGGGTAGCTGAGGCATTTTTGTCACTGTGTTGCATTTCATCTCTCCTTCTACCCAAGACTTTTAAACTAAAAGTCTTATAGAAATTTCATGAATCTTCATAAGAATTATAAATTTAATGAATATATAACTGCTGGTTGTAATAACATACAATCACAGTATTGTTGTGCAGTTTGGCTATTTGTAGTATTTTGGTTTTCTTTTAATGAGACTGGGCATTTTACTTTGTTTCTGTGAGTTACATTCTGAATAAGTTTCCTAGGGCCATCTTACTAGGTCAAACTATTTAAATGTCTTTGTAGCTATTGCTTCACATTACCTCATTGCTTTTTGAAGTGTTTCTATCAATTTATGATGCTAGGAGTACTTTCATTAAAACTTTGAAAGCAGTAGGCATTACAATTATTATTTTGGTTGTTTAGTTAATATAAAATATTGCCTTGTTAGTTTTCATATGTATTTTTTTATCTCTCAAATTGGTAAACATTTCAGACAGTGTTTACTATTTGTATTTTCTTTTTATTAATTGCCTCTCATATGTATAACTCTACAAAATTCAGCACCAAATAAAGAAGAATAGGCATTTCCCCATTTGGTAATCTTCCATTACTTTTAATAATAAAAGAAAAACAACATCTATTTTTGGGACATTTCTATTAGGAAAGATAGTAAATATATTAAATGATACCTCCTGATGTAATGATGTGGTGTATGATTGATGACTGAAAACAATGAAGGAAAAACTCTATAGAGTATGTTTAGGATTTCTTCATATTAGAGGCTCTTTGGCTAAAGTGACTCTATTGACTATTAAATACCTAAAGGGAAAAATTAAATTGAAAGAATAAATATGATAAAACAGCATTTGAAAGTCTAAGCAACGGAATAAAATGTTACATTTTGAAATGACACTTAAAAAACAGATTATAATTCTTCAGAAATTCATAATGCAAATAACATGACATTAATTTTAAAGTATAATTAATTGCACTGTTTTCAGGAAAACATAAATCAAGAGAAGAACAAAACAAGGAAGAAAAATAGAAAAATAGAGAAAGAGATACTGGCAGGAGAACAATAAAAAGATACTTAGTTGTTAGAAATTAATTAAATTCTTATTTTTTATATAGTCAATGATGTCTGAAGTCATTAGACACTAGTACTGAGATTGACAAATATCATACCTACTGCCCTCCCTTTCTGTCACTCCCTCCTGAGTCAAGTTACTCTTCTGTATTTCCTTCAACACACCAGGTACACTCCTGATTTAAGGTTATACTTTAGATTTTAAGATAGGTTAAACACAGCTAACTAGACATGTCAATTCTCTCTAGAAAGAAGCAGCACTTTTATGAATATTGCTATTCATATATTACCATACATCAAATACAATATGAAGTAAAGAACATTAGAACCTAAAGGAAAACCAATGAAAAACCTGTGAAACAGAAAAAGAGGGAAGCATGACCCCCAACTCTGATGAGATCCCTAGGAGCCTCTATTGCAGAGAAAGGGTTGAGAGTGTTTTGGTGGCCCTCATCCCTGCTGCAGCCTGCCAGGATTCTAACTAGGACAGAACTCCTCTGCCTTCCCAAACCCTGACAGTAGTGTGGGTGGTGACCTGGAGACCCCTTGAGGGCACTGCCCCAGACTGTGAACTCATTCACTCTCCCTGCAAGACTCTAGTGGCTATGTGGCACAAAGCCTTCAGGGGGCTGAATCTTGCCCTTGGAACTCCAGCCTTTGTATGTCCACATTCTGGGAGCTTCTGCTGACATTCCTCACTACCTGCACAGAGAGCTGCAGCAACACAGTGTGAGCTGGACCCAAAGGATCTACAGAGTTCCCAGTAATCTACCCCTCAGGAAGTGCCACTCCTAGGAGATAGGAGAGGGCAGCACACCAAAAAGACAGCTCTTGGGACAAAGGAAATCATACCCAAGAGCTCCCTGCTTGGGTCTGTGAAAAGTGACCCTGCTTCCAGCATGGGCACAAACTCCCTGCCCATGCTTCTCTAAGTGAAGAGTGAAATCCCCTCCAACCGGCTGCGTAGCTTCTGTGCTTCAATGCAGGCCTAGAGAAGAAGATTCCTCCTCCCCTTCTGCACATTGCTGCAGGCACAGCCTCTGTTACTGGCATAGGAAGTTGACATGGTTGAGCCAGAGGGCTGCCTCTCTCAGGCAAGAGTGGCACCACTGATGGCATAGCCTCCAGACCTGCACTTAAAACGAAGTTGGGGCCCTTTCCCGCTCTTTACAGCCCTGTAGCACTGCTGCCACAGAGAGCAAGACAGCCTGAGAGCTCCTGTTCTGGGCTGTGCAAAGTGACTCTGACTTCGGCAGAGAAACTGTGTGCTGGGCTTTAAAGGTGAAGGGTTAAATCCCCTTCTACTGGGCAAGCGGACTGTGCTTGCTGAGACTTAGGAGTAGAGAACAAGAACACTCTCCAGCTTTCACACACCCCTGAAGGCATGGTCCCTGCTGCTGCACTAGAAAGCTGGGGCAAGCAAGCCGGCAGTTGGCCCATCTAGCTATGAGGGGTGACTGCAACTCTACTGGCAGCATGGCCTCCTGGCCTGGGCTTGCACCCTTCCCTCTTGGCATGGAGCTGCGGCGCTGCTATCACAGAGAGCAGGAGAGCACAAGGTCTGGGTGTTTAGGGCTGTGAGCAGAGATTCCGCATTGCACCCACTTCCAGTTGCCACAGAAGTTTAGTGTTGAGCCAGTGGGCTGGAGTCTCCTACAGCCCTGAGCCACATTGCAGTCTAGAAGCAAACTGCAGCGTCTAACCTAACGAAAGATCCTGAACACTGTGACAGGAGCACATGAGGGAAACAGATCACATTCCTGCCTGCTGAGAAACTGGTACTGGGATGACCCTGCCTGCCTGAGCAGAGAACTCAGTGACCACACATCACCTCCCAGCTATTTCTCCAGGGGCCTGGAGACTCCCCTGTGACCCCAGCAGGAGCTGCTGCTTACACCTACCATTGGGGGACCTGAGTTCAGGCTTCCCTAGTCCAGCTCTGCCCAGTTTTACCACCCTCCTCCTAGAGGAAAGGCAGAACACAGGCCTTTGAATATTCTAGGACCCAACCCCCAATCTAGGACCCTGGAGCATTTCTGCAAGATAACAAATGCCAAACATAAACTTTAGTTATCACACCTGGCTCTTATGTGCAAGCATCACCTTCTGGCCTGGAGATCAAACCGCAGGGTCCATTACAATATCTGCAGACACAAGTTCACAGCACTCAGAAACAAGACAAGTTTCTTTCCACCTCTGCTACCACCATCTCCACACCATCCTTGCTACCCAGAATGCAAACCAACTCACCCATGGATATACCACCACGACAACTGGCATTCAAGAAAACCATCACACTAAGGCTATTTATAACAAAGGAAATCATACAGAGTCTTCATCATTGAATGCACTCAGAAGCAAAGCCAAACAGCCTTACTCAATATACGTCAGTCACTTCCTCAAGGAAAACAACAATAAACAAAAATTCTCACCGCAAATAAATTCAAAAATAAGAAGCAACTGTTTCTCCAGATACAAAGAAATCAGAATAATAATACTGTGAATATGAAAAAGCAGGATATTATGGCACCCCAAAAGAAACATAGTAATTCTCTAGAAATAAATCCTAACCAAAAACAAGTTTACAAAATTTCAAATAAATAATTCAAAATATTGATTTTTAAAGAAGCTCAATGAGATGCAAGATAAATCTTAAAACCAATGCCCGTTGGCTCACGCTTGTAATCCCAGCACTTTGGGAGGCCGAGGAGGGCGGATCACGAGGTCAGGAGATCGAGACCATGGTGAAACCCCGTCTCTACTAAAAATACAAAAAATTAGCCGGGCGTGGTGGCAGGCGCTTGTAGTCCCAGCTACTCGGAGAGGCTGAGGCAGGAGAATGGCGTGAACCCGGGAGGCGGAGCTTGCAGTGAGCCGAGATCGCGCCACTGCACTCCAGCCTGGGCGACAGAGCAAGACTCTGTCTCAAACAAACAAAAAAAACAAACAAAAAAAACCAATGTAAAGAAATCAGAAATCAATTCAGGACATAAACGAAAAATTTACCAAGGAGATAGGCACCTTATAAAAAAAAAAAAAAAAAAAAAACAGGAAGAACTTCTCAAAAGGAAAAAAAAATTATTGATGGAATTACAAAATACATTTGAAAGTTTCGACAGTAGATTAGACCAAGCAGAAGAGAGCATCTCAGGACATGAAGACAGCTCTTTAGAATTAATCCAGCCACACAAATAAGTTAAAATTAATTTTAAAAATGAACTAAGCCTTTGAGAAGTATGGGACCACATAAAATGACTGGATTTATGAGTCATCGGTTCTCAAGAAAAAGTAAAAAGTTTAGTAAGACTATATTTAAAGAAATAATTGATGAAAACTTTCCTTGCCTAGCATGAGATTTAGACATCCAGATATAGGAGGCCCAACAAACACTGGTAAAATACATTGTAAAATGGACTTAACTAGAAACATAGTCATCAGACTGTCTAAGTGAGTGGTCCCCATGGGATGGACTTTGAGGAAGATAATTTTTCCAGGGACTGGGGTAGGGTGGGGATGGTTTTGGGATGAAACTGTTTCACCTATGATCATCAGGCATTGGAGCATGCAACCTAGATCCCTCACATACACTGTTCACAACAGGGCCTGTGCCCCTATGAGAACCTAATGACATTGCTGATCTGACAGGAGGTAGAACTCAGGCAGTAATGTGAGTGATGGGGAGTGGCTGTAAATACAGATGAAGCTTCACTTGTCCACCTACCACTCACTTCCTGCTGTGCAGCCTGGTTCCCAACAGGCCACAGACTGGTACCAATCCATAGCCCAGGGGTTGGGGAACCCTGGTCTAAGATCAACATGAAAGAAATAATGCTAAAATTAGCAGGAGAAAAGCATGTACATCTATAATGTTAAGAATACCCTATCAGAATTAGTGACACTTCTTATGTGCAGAGTCTGTCTGGAATACACTGTGTTATGTCAAGGGGAAAGTGGACATCTTTTAGATGTCCAAAGGAATCAGAGGCAGACACTTCATGTTGACACTCAGGAAAATAAATTAATACATATATTATGTATTAAAATTTTTCCTGTCTTTCTCCTTGGCTCTTAGGAAGTAACCTCCAAACTAAAGGAATTTCCTTAAGTGAGAGGAGTGTTTTTGTTTATATGTAAATTGAATAAAGCATAATTATTATGCTTCCAGGGTTTGCCCATTCAGTATAATATTGGCTGTGGGTTTGTCATGAATAGCTCTTATTATTTTGAGATACGTTCCATCAATATCTAGTTTATTGAGAGTTTTTGCGTGAAGTGGTGTTGAATTTTATCAAAGGTCTTTTCTGCATCTATTGAGATTATCATGTGTTTTTTGTCATCAATTCTGTTTATATAATGAGTTATATTTACTGATTTACATATGTTGAACCAGCCTTGCATCAGAGGGAGTTTTGTCCAATGGATCCTCATTGGAACTTAAGAAATCTTGATAAGGACCTGGAATTAGCATCAAATATGGAACTATGTCTCCACAATTTTGTTTCATTTAAGAAATAAAGGAAAAGTTAATATCAAAACATTGAATGGCTTTAGCAGAATACTGGGGGTATAGAATTTTTAAAAATTAACGTATTAATTAAAAAACCGGAGCTATACTGAATAAAATTTTAAGGATTTAGCAAAATATATGAAAATAATTTGCACAAATTTTGACACTTTCAGCCTTTGAATGTGCAATATAATAGTTCTTAATCAGAAGGTATGGTTTCTAGTCATGTTTCTTATATTTGCTCAGCTGGAAAAAATAATTGAGAGTATCTGTTGTATTTTGCATATTTTCAATAACTATTTGTTGACAATTCCTTACATAAAGAAGGAAAGCAATAATTATTTGTTGAAAATTCCTTACATATGGAAAGAAAGCAAGATTTGTCTTGCTTTCTTCAAGTAAATCTGTCTCTAAAACTTTTCTTAGTATGTGCGAATTCACTAATAGGGGAAAAACAGACGCTAGCCCTGTGATTTTAAACAATTCGAAAAGAAACCCAGATGAAATAATAATTGTGACTATTCATTAAGCACCTATGAAAATCTGACATTAATAAATTTTAGCTTACTTATTGACATATATTTCAAAATTAATTTTTCTTTTTTACAGAAAAGAAAAAAATTTAACTGTAGTAGGGGATAGTCAAGAGATGATTCAAGCAAATAGCTTAATATGTGTTCCACAGATAGCAATTAGGACATATTATATCCATAGATTACAGGAAAAAAATAATCTTGCATAAAAAGTCATTTGGTACTCTGTGGACTCTGCTAAGGCCAGAGGAACTTCTGTTCTTAGTACCTCTTTATTGTTTTATAGGTAGTTGTCAGCATATTCATTCTAAGGAAATAACTGGAAGTGGTGTAACAGCAATTTTTTTTTTTATTGTTATACTTTAGGTTTTAGGGTACATGTGCACAATGTGCAGGTTTGTTACATATGTATCCATGTGCCGTGTTGGTTTGCTGCACCCATTAACTCGTCATTTAGCATTAGGTATATCTCCTAATGCTGTCCCTCCCCCCTCCCCCCACCCCACAACAGTCCCCAGAGTGTGATGTTCCCCTTCCTGTGTCCATGAGTTCTCATTGTTCAATTCCCACCTATGAGTGAGAACATGTGGTGTTTGGTTTTTTGTCTTTGCGATAGTTTACTGAGAATGATGTTTTCCAGTTTCTTCCATGTCCCTACAAAGGACATGAACTCATCATTTTTTATGGCTGCATAGTATTCCATGGTGTATAGGTGCCACATTTTCTTAATCCAGTCTATCGTTGTTGGACATTTGGGTTGGTTCCAAGTCTTTGCTATTGTGAATAGTGCCGCAATAAACATACATGTGCATGTGTCTTTATAGCAGCATGATTTATAGTCCTTTGGGTATATACCCAGTAATGGGATGGCTGGGTCAAATGGTATTTCTAGTTCTAGATCCCTGAGGAATCGCCACACTGACTTCCACAATGGTTGAACTAGTTGACAGTCCCACCAACAGTGTAAAAGTGTTCCTATTTCTCCACATCCTCTCCAGCACCTGTTGTTTCCTGACTTTTTAATGATGGCCATTCTAACTGGTGTGAGATGGTATCTCACTGTGGTTTTGATTTGCATTTCTCTGATGGCCAGTGATGATGAGCATTTTTTTCATGTGTTTTTTGGCTGCATAAATGTCTTCTTTTGAGAAGTGTCTGTTCATGTCCTTTGCCCACTTTTTGATGGGGTTGTTTGTTTTTTTCTTGTAAATTTGTTTGAGTTCATTGTAGATTCTGGATATTAGCCCTTTGTCAGATGAGTAGGTTGGGAAAATTTTCTCCCATTTTGTAGGTTGCCTGTTCACTCTGATGGTAGTTTCTTTTGAACAGCAATTATTAAGGGAAATGCATGAACACTTTGCAAAAATCTAACATGCAATGCCATTTAACTTCTCAGATGTCCTGGGACTGTTCCCCACCGTTTGTTCATATATTTGCTTGCCTCAATCAATACTGTATTAGGTGCAGCAGTTTTGTTGCACTCAGCCATAAAATGGTATGACTAGTTTTTCCATCTTGTTGCTTCATTAAAGGACAAGGAGCACCCCCATGTAATGTTACTAGAATACTATAGACAATAAGTCCATGTAATGATAGTGAACAAAATCAATCTTGTCCAATATTAAATTTAATGAAAAGCAATTCCCACAATTACTAGTAGATCATCTGGGTTTTCTTACTAGTTTAAATTTGTTCAAGGAGCCATTGACACCCTGAATGCATTGCTATATTTTTACAGTGCTCTAAATGACTTGCAGTTCAAAGTACATCTATATAAATGCTGCTGAGATCAGTTCTCAGAATGCAGACAAATTATTATTCAGTCAGCTTAGTGAGATATTCACAACAAAATTGTCCTGCTTTATAAGAAATGCCTCATGAGTTTTACATGGTTCACAGTTACAAAGGCTTCTAATATTTTGATTGTAAAGTAATATGCAAAGCACATATTACAAATTATCATAAATGATAGTAATGTCATATTCAATGGGCATAATTATTGTTCATTGAAGACAAGGCAGATGGTGTTTTTAAAATTGTTTTGTTAATCAATCTTATTTCAGAAGGTTTTTGATCGAGGTTAATATAAAAGGCATGTCAGGTTGTAAAGTAAAATATTTAATTTAGATGAGAATAAAATGATATAGAGGACTGTGGGTGGTGTTATTTTCAAAACTGGTGGACTGGTGATGATATTTGCAGTTTGTCATTGCATTTGCCTCTGTGGAGTCTCTTGGAAGTTAAGGATGGATGGATGGATAGAAAGATGATAGATAGATAGATAGATAGATAGATAGATAGATAGATAGATAGAATTTTTATATTCTTATTTTATTCATAGTAGTTGGCATTATTTGAATGTTTAATATTGTTAGGGCATTGTGAGAAATTGTCTTCCCATTTAATTCTCACAACATGTGAAATGTGTAATATTATTATCTTTTTTGTACAGACAAGAAAATAAAGATTTATAAACATTTATGTAACTTATCCAAGGTCTTAAGTCTCTAAATGTCAAAAGCAGGTTGCAAATTCAGAATATTTCATTGTCATTACTTTTCAGCTTCTATTCACTTGTGAGTGAATAATATGAGGACTCAAGAGTATTGGATTATATACTGAACTAGGTTTACAATGCTGTATCTATTACTGTCTTTTTAGCACAAGGAGGATTCAAAGAAAGCTACTGATACGAAATTCAGTTTTCTCAGTTTTGTTTCACCTATCTCATCTAAAACAGCTATGAAGTAAATCAAAGTTCATATGTGATTCTTAGCCTTAAATTTGACACATTGTAAAAGTGAATATTTATAATTAAGAATAGTTTTTTTTCAGATTTGAAGGAGGGAATATATCAAAATCTCCTAGTATAGTGGCTTATCTGTTTTAATAAATATTATTTTTCTTTTATATTTCCTTCATGATTATATGAAAAAAAGAAATTCATGTGTAAACACTATGTCCATGTCATTCCATACCATAGACCTCTAAATCATTAACTGTAACTTACTGGTTCTCTTGATATTATGATTGGTATTGATTTTGTCCATGATTAATTTCTATTCAACTGATATTTTGAAGTATTGTACCACATCAGTTTGTAAAGCTTTCCCAGTATCATCTTTGCTGCATGGTTTCAAGTCAGAATGGCCAAAAAAGGAATTTCTAAGAGACTTGTACTGCAGAATAGAAGCAGCAACATTGCACTTGAGAGGCCACTGAAGTTAGATATAGAACCAACAATCACAAAGATGTTCATTGGGTTCCATTTGAACTAATACTTCCTGACTTTGCATCCAACTTATCTTCCCATGTTCAATACTAGTGGTACCAGGAGCATCAGTAGATGCTTGGCTAGAGATTCAAAGAGGAAGTACATAGACACAGGCAATAGCTCCCTATAGACTTGTATATATATTCTTCTTTCATGATTTTATTTTATTCAGTTGATGTACTTTTCCTTTTCTGTTTTTTATGTTGCAGCTTGTCTACTCAAGCTAGTGCTTCAGACAGACATGTTAAGGATCTTTTCTGCAATCCTCTGATTTACCCTTCCAGACTTCATGTCTCTATGAACTCCCACTGGTGTGTAAGATCTAATTCATAGATAAATTATTCTTATTCTTAAACATTATTCTTATAATATTTATGGGAAACAAAGAAGTGGTTCTACTTCTTTAGGTGAACCTGAATTAATACAAATGTCCAAAAGTTGTAAATTCAACAATATATGAATATTTTCAAAGTTCCATTAGAGTCTACCTTTTATTGATGTTTTATAAATTTTTATAATAATTTTGATGGATATTATTAGTAAAATTACTTATTACATTTTCACTTTCTTCTTACTAATTCCTCTTATTTTCTCTTAATTACTTAAACCTAGATGTGAGACTTATTTTCCATGGATGAGATTATGCAAATTAACATAACGGGTTCTGTTTCTGAATTCTTTCCACCTTATTCTAACTTGAATAAATCAACAATGGAGACAGTAGTATGAAAATTTATTATTTTCAATTGTAAGAGTCAGGAACTTGAAAAAAAAGACTTCTATTGCAACATTAAAATTTAAAGTTTTGAAAGAAGAAGGCATAAAATTTATCTCTAAAAATGAATTATTACAACAGGAACAAAGAAACTTTTTGTGATAAAATGTTCTAACAGTTCATTGTGTTGCTGGCTGCAAAGTAATATACAATTATTTAAAATAATTAAATTGCATTAAGTGATTATAAAATTAAACTTATTTAGTTCTAGTTTTCCCCTTCTAAGTAGTAAGAGTTGGACCAGTGCTGGAAGGACGAAGATTCACAGGGCTTTAAAGAGTCTGGCATTCTGATCTTTCCAGCGCTAAACCCCTATGTGATGTTGCATTACTGGACAGTCTTTGCAGATAATTTGGTTAGCTTGCAGTGTATCACATTACAACAGTGTATTCTACTTCACGGCGATCATATTTTCCAATATACAGAGAAAATACCATCGCACTTCTTGTCCCAGATTATCACTAGTTTCCAATTTCACACTAGAAATTAATCGAACAATACATTTCTGTATTTAGTGCTAAACAATAAAATCATAATTACTACAGAAGGTCTCCAGATCTTATACATTTCAACATGAAATAAAGAGAAGCATCTACTAATACCCTTATGGTCCCCCAAGTAGGCAATGGAAATTGACAGACTTGTAATAAAGGATGGAAAGCAAACTGAAGAGAGGACAACAAAATGTAGAGTGTGTGAACCTTGCAAATAGGGGCCAGTGAAGGGCACTGCAAAGCTGCAGGGACCTGACAAGATAAATAACCCTAAACCAGAAGCTAAAGGGAGTAGAGAACAATACAAAGAATTATTATACATCTGCCAGTTCTTGCAACAGCCAGATAATTTTGATTATGAAAAAGATGAGTGAGAATTTTAAAGCCTTGAATTTACACAGGAGAGACTGAATTTTGTTAGGCTGGTAATGCAATTTTGTGCTCACTCTTTTCAAATAGACTTTCTCTGCTTCTTGTACATACAACACATACATCTCCCTCAATCACAGTCATAAGATGTCTATGTATCCCAGTTCCAAATTCCTGAGTATCTGAACAATCTGTAGACTAGCCATTCAACCAACTGTAGCATTCGGGCAGGGTTAGGAATTCTAGAGTCTTTCACCTGGAGGTTGGAAAGAGGGTGAGCTTCCCAGAAAAAAAGGTGACATAGTGAATATGCAAACATCCAAAAGATGTCTACTACAGCAATATAGAGTGGCTTATATTGATTATAGTATTTAATCTTTCACTCTTCTCAGTAATTTTTCAGAGTATGATAGGAGTCTAAAAAGCAAACACATATTATGTAGTTTGCTCATGGTGTCAAGCAGAATAAATATATTACTTTGAATGATCCACATCTGTATATCATACCCTTTCTTTGAGTGTCAGTGAGATCTCTGAGTATGAGGGAGTATCACTTTTGTGATTATGTTACATGGCAAAATCGAATTTTGCAAATGGAATTAAGGTCTCTAATTAGAGCTAATCAAATATGAAATTACCTAGTTACCCTTATCTAGCTAAGTAAGCTTTTAAAACAAAGTCTGGTGGTCAGAGTAACTCTCCCTTGCTGGCCCTGCAGAAACAGCCTCCATAAATTCCATAGCTTCAAGGAAATGAATTTTTCTAAAAACCTCATGAGCTTAAAAGGAAACCTGAATTTCAGATGAGTAGCCCTGATTGACACCTTTATTTTAGTTTTGTGAGGCCTTGAGCAGAGAACTCTACTATACCCAGACTTCTGATCTATGGACAATGTGGGATAATAAATGAGCATTGTCTAAAACATCTTCATTTGTGTAATTTGTTATAAAACTATGTAATATAACCACAGTAACAAAGCTGATTGTCAGGTCTAGGATATGCATCCAATCTGAGCTAAATTCAAAGCCTGATAAGAGTCCCAATAAAACAAACATGAAAGCTTCCAATTTGCCGTGTATTGTGTGTGTTTGTGCACATGCGCATGTGTGCATGGAAGAAAAACAGGGACAAAAGAACAACAAGGAAGGAAGAAAAGGAGAAAGGGAAGAAGGAAGTAAAACAGTACTAACCATGTAAGCTTTTTCTGGAAGATTATTGTTTCTTCAATTAATGGCAGTAATCATGAAAGACACTACACTTACACATTGGAGCTTATAAATTGTTTCCTTATATTACTGGTAAATACTCTAAGAAGACCAATAAAAATTATGTTCTTGTGGAAAAAAGGTTGTTAAATTTCTATTTCAAAAAAAAGACAGAAAACTATGTTATATTCAACCAAGGAATTACTTTAGCTTTTCCATACCCTAACCTTTGGATTTTACAAGATTATGTGTGGTACTTAGCACCACAGCATATACTGGTAACCTTGGTCTGTAGGACAGGTAGTTACCCCTAGGTGCATGTTCTGTTAATGTGTTCTATACATTCTACAATAAAATTTTCTGCAGTGCTATTGTAAAATATAATATGAGTAGCTTGGGAAAGCATGATGAATATTCAATGCTTGGAAGACTGGTTTCAGGGAGAGGGATATTTACATGTGTCTGTGTGACTGCTAATTATAGCATACTGTCTGTTGCACTAATCACAAATTTCAACCTTCTACAACTTGGTAGCCCTTATTTTCTTAAATTCAGATTGAAGATAGCAGAAATTGTTTCCACAAAATGTTATACAATGGTTGACTGTCTGGTTAATATTATAATATTAACTGCTTTGAAATGGCACTAAGTCTCATCTACCAGCCGAATGCGGGGTTTTTATAGGCACAAGATGGGGTGAGGTGTGGCCATGGGTGATTTAGGAAAAGGCAAGATTCTAGTGGAAAAGCAGAGATGTAAGTTCTGACTTTGTGCTGTGGTTTCAGGCTTTTTGGCTTGAAGGTGGGGTTTTGCCAAGGACCTACCCTTTTCTGCCTAGAATTTGTTTGCCTCTTGTCCCTATTAATATTGAATTTTATTGAAAACCTTTTCTGCAGCTATTGAAATATACATGTGATGAGTCACATTTATTGATTTGTGTATGTTGTTTATATTCCAACCTTACATTCTAGGAATAAAGCCTATTTAATTGTGGTGGGTGAGCTTTTGGATGTGATACTGGATTGGGTTTGCTAATATTTTATTGAAGATTTTTGCATCTATGTTCTTCCAGGATATTGGCCTGAAGGTTTTTGTTGTTGCTGTTATGTCTCTATCAGGTTTTGGTTCCAAAATGTTGCTGGCCACGTAAAATGAGTTAGGGATGAGACCCTTCTCCTCAATGTTTGGGAAAGTTTCAGTGGGAATGATACCAGCTCTTCTTTATACATCTAGTAAAATTCAGCTGTGAATCTGTCTGGCTTTTTGTTGTTGGTAGTGGTAGGTTTTTATTACTGATTCCATTTCAGAACTCGTTATTAGTCTGTTCAAGGATTCAATTTCTTCCTGGTTCAATCTTGGGATGTTGTATGTGTTCAGGATTCATCCATTTCTTCTAGCTTTTCTAGTTTTTGTGCATAAAGGTGTTCATGGTAGTCTCTGAGTTTTTTTTTTTTTTATTATTTCTATAATTCAGTGGCAATGTCCCCTTTGTTATTTCTGACTATTTTTTTTTGGCTCTTCTCCCTTTTATATTTTATTTGTCTAGTAGCTGTCTCTTACTAATTTTTTCATAGAGAAATTCCTAAATTATTACTCTTTTGTATGTTTTCTTGCATCTCATTTTTCTTCAGTTCTGCTCTGATTTTGGTTATTTCTTCTGGTATTTTTTTTTCTTTTTTATCTAGATCCTCTAGTTGTGATGTTAGGTTGTTAATTTGAGATTGTTATAACTTTTTGGTGTTGGTGCTTAGTGCTATGAACTTCCCTCTTGACACTGCCTGGGCTATGTCCCAAATATATGTTGAATTTTTGTTCTCATTAGTTTCATAGTATTTCTTGGTTTCTACCTTAATTTCATTATTTACACAAAAGTCATTTAGTGGGAGATTGTTTAATTTTCATGTAGTTATATGATTTCGAGATATCTTCTTAGTATTGATTTCTATTTTTATTGTGCTGCGGTCTAACAGTGTGGTTGGTATGATTTCAGTTTTTCTGAATTTGCTAAGGGTTTTTTAAATGTCTGATTATCTGATCAATTTTACTGTATGTGGCATGTTGTGATGAGAAGAATGTATATCCTGTTGTTTTGGGGTAAAGAGCTCTGTAGATGTCTAGTAGGTCTATTTGGTAAAGCATCACATTCAAGTTCTGAATATCTCTGTTAATTTTCTTTGTTAATCCCTGTTAATTTGATAATCTGTCTAATATGGTCATTTGGGTGTTATAGTTTCCTACTATTATTGTGTGGAAATCTAAGTCTCTTGAGAGGTCTGTAAGAACTTGCTTTATGAATCTGAATGCTCTTGTGTTGAGTGCATATGTATTTAGGATAGTTAGGTCTTCTTGTTGAATTGAACCCTATAGCATTATGTAATTTCCTTTTTTAAAAAATGTTGCTTTAAAGTCTGTTTTGTCTGAAATTAGAATAGCAAACCCTGGTAATTTCTACTTTCCATTTGCTTGGTAGATTTTTCTCTATCCCTTTATTGTGATCCTATGGGTGTCACTGCATGTGAGATAGACCGCTTGAAGACAGCATTAACTATATCTTGCTTCTTTATCAAGCTTGCCCCTCTGTGCCTTTCAAATGGGGGTGTTTAGCCGATTTATATTCAAAGTTAATATTTATATTGTGGATTTCATCATGTTATTGTGTTGTTAGCTGGTATTTGTGCAAACTTGTTTGTGTGGTTGCTTTGTAGTGTCAGTGGTCTGTGTACTTAAGTGTGTTTTTGTAGTGGCTGGTAACAGTCTTTTCTTTCCATATGTAGTGCTCCTTTTAGGACCTCTTGTTAGGCAAGTATGGTGGTAAAAAATTCCCTCAGCACTTGCTTCTCTAAAACGGATTCTGTTTCTCATTCACTTACAAAGCTTAGTTTGGCTGGATACAAAATTCTTGGTTGGAATTTCTTCCTCTCAGAATGCTGAATATAGGCCCCCCTCTCCTCTGGCTTGTAGAGTTTCTGCTGAAAGGTCTGCTGTTAGCCTGATGGGGTCCTCTTTGTAGGTGACCTGTCCTTTCTTTCTAGTTTCCTTTAGCATTTTTTTCTTCCATTTTGACCTTGGGGAATCTGATGATGATGTGTCTTGGGGATGGTCTTTTATAGTATCTTGTATGAGTTCTCTGAATTTCCTGGATTTGAATTTTGTCCTCTCTAGTGAGGTTGAGGAAGATTTTGTGGGTGATAACCTGAAATATGTTTTCCAAGTTGATTGCTTTTTCCCTAGCTCTTTCAGGGATGCCAGTGAGTCATAGATTTGGTTTCTTTACATAATCCTATATTTCTCAGAGGTCTTGTTTATTCATCTTTTATTCTTTTTTCTTTACTTTTGATTGAATGAGTTAGTTCAAAGAACCAGTCCTTAAGCTCTGATATTCTTTCAGCTTGGTCTATTATGCTGTTAATACTTGCAATTGCGTTATGAAACATTTATAGTGCATTTTTCAGCTCTATCAGGTCAGTTTCGTTCTTCTTATAATGACCATTTTGTGTATCAGCTCCTGTATCATTTTATTGTAATCTTCATATTTCTTGGATTCGGTTTTGACTTTCTCCTGAATCTCAGTGATCTTCCTTCCTGTCCATATTCTGAAATCTATTTCTGTAATATTAGCCATTTCAGCCAAGTTAAGATCCCTTACTGGGGAATTAATGTAGTCATTTGGAGGAAAAAAGACACTGTGGCTTTTTTGAGTTGCCAGAGTTCTCATGTTGTTTCTTTCTTATCTGTGTGGGTTGATGTTCCTTTAACTGCAGTGTAATTTGAGTACAGTCAGTAGACTTCTTTTTCTGGATATTTTCAGAGGGCTAAGGCTTTGAGTAGGGTCTTTATTTGTAGTTAAATTATTGTCCTTAGTTCCCCAGGGGGTATATTAACAAAGTACTTTTACTGTTGATGTTACATGGTGATGCAGTAGATGGTGCTTAAATATAATGGCCAGTAGGTAGACTCTTCTTCAGCCACATGGCTCACCTGTATTTGCTCACGATTGCAGTCATGCACCCCCTCAGTGGTCTGAAAGTGTGTGCTCCTCTTTCACTTGAGTGTTGGTTGCAGATCTCACCTTGGCTCTCCTGAGCTGTATACCACTGGTCTGGGGCGAGCTCAAGCTTTATGTTCTCTCCCCAGCGTGGAGGCAGCAGGGAATGGGATCTTGATGATGGTTGTGAGAGAGATTTTTTCACTTGTCTCATGAGGGTTCCCTAAAAGAGATGCAGAACCACTATCGATCAGTGTGATCAGCCTGGGGTGGGGCAGTTGTGCTGTGGGCCCAAGTTAGGGGGTCTTGCCCCTAAGTAGGGAGGTCAGGGAGGTCAAGTAGGGAGGTCATCAGGGAGACAGACTGGCCTCTCCTTCTTAGGGGAACTGAAGCTTGCTGGAGGTGTAGTTAAATCCCTCAAGGGGCTTTACTCCTTCTCCAGTCTGAGGACAGCAAGGATAGTACTACTGTACTATCCAGTGGCAGTGGATAGAGGTATTTTCAGTTGTCTCTGGGAGCTCCACCTCAGAGAAACGTGAAATCAGTGTTACTAGGAATGTTCAGCCAGGGGCTGGATGACTGAGCTCCTGGTTTTAGCTGAGGGCTCTACCTGTTGAAGACAGTGGGATGAGAGGTGGGGTGTTGAGTGCTCCCAGGGAGGAGACACTAGGCTCCTCTCCCTATGGTGGCTGTGATGTGCTGGAGGCACAAATGAAGCCCTCAGGTTCTTTGTTTCTTCATCAGACCAAAGGCTACAAGGGCAAAACCCCTGCCATTGCAGTATTAGAGGGCCTGTCAGTTGCCTCTGGAAGCCCCTCCCAAGGGAAACACAGAGCCACTACCTGTGGGTATGCTCAGCTTGGGGTGGGGTGGCTCTTGTGCTGTCTTGATCTTGGGGGCCCTGCCTGGTGATGAGTGTGATATAGGAGCTCCCAGGGAAGGGAGAATGGGCTTCTTTTTGTATAATGGCTGCTGTGTGCTGGAGGTGCTAGAGTAATGACCAGGCCTTTTGTTCCTTCCCCAGCCTGAGGCTGGTCAGGGAAGTAGCCCTGCAGTTGCAAAGGCAGAGGGACTGGGGTTTGTCTCTGAAGTTCCTTCTAACAGAAATTTAGAGCTGCCTCTGACTGAGGTGTTCAGGCAGGGGCAGGGTAGTTGTGCTGGAGTCTCAGGCCAGGATGACCCACCCAGTAAGAAGTGAACCCACATGGGAAATAGTCTGACCACTTTTTCATGGGGTGGCTACACTGTGCTGGGGGTCTGCACCAGTCTTTAGTCACTGAGCACCCTCCAGAGCCGGGGAGTAACAACTTTGAGGGCTGTGGGGCAGCAGAAATGGTGGTCTGCCTGCTCCGTCTGGGAGATCTGTCCCAAGAAAATGCTGAAAATTATTTTAAATGTACCCATATTCCTTAGTGTAACACCAGGAAAAAGTCATTTGTCTGTACGTGAATAATTTCCTTTTTATATGAATGTTGAATATTTCTACTTAACTACCTCCTAATAAAATAAATTTAGGTTAAGTAAGATGTTCAAGTCATTATTTAAAATTTTACTAGTAAGAGTTGAAGGTGATCATCTTTAATAAATTATAACATGACATTTCTCAGTAGTCTATCATTAAAATAAGTTGAGATTGTTAATAAATTATAATTGGACATCACAGTTATGATAAACAATAAACTAATGTGTATTTTTAACACAAGGTATTCATAGTGGAAATTCAATGTGTTTATTGCACATGTTATATGTTTTTTACTTTAATGAAATAAATGATGATACGGCTATTCCTCACAAAGCAACTGTTTTGTGCCAAACAATTTATATATATAATCCTAATATATATATATATAATTATATATAATAGGATTATTATTTATTATATATATAATTGGATTATATATAATCATAATAATAACCTTATGAAGTAGGCATTATTACACTTAACTTACAGATGAGGAAACCCAGACAAATATGTATAATGTTGCTGCCTTTTGTAGGCAGCAGATTAAATATATATTTACCAATACCAGAAGAGATAATTAAGACCAATGTAAAATGAAGCCACTGAAATGAGAACTTAAGCCCCCATATAAAATTAGAATACATGCAAATATATATTATCAAACCATATGTAATGATGCTATATACGTATATAAACATATGTGTGCATATAATGTTATATATATGCATGTATACATATGCAATAATCGTAAGGTAAGCATGTGTGCCTACGTGTGTGCATGTGTAAGTATAGAGAAGGATCTCATATTTTAAACATAAAGTTTAGTAAGTTTTCATATTAATATCTAGTGCTTCCCCTCTAGGTAAAACTAAGACCATTGCACAGATATCACAAAGGAAAATAGCACAGACCTGATGTTACCAGCATCTTTTATTGTTTTTCTAATTCATCACAATTTTATGTCACCCATTAATCTTCAAATTCTCACATCATTTTACATTGAAATGGCACTGCAGCATCTGCATTAATTAAAAGAAATCTGTCTCTCAGCTTATAGAAGATCAATCAGGATCTTCACTGGGTGTATTGACTTGTCTAGTGTGGTCCTTACTAGCTGCTGTGCACATTCGATAAATCATAAGATGAGGAGAGTCTGCTCTTCTTTAAGAATGCCTGTCACAGCTATCTGGACCACCTCCTCTGTGGCTCAGCAGCTTGGAGAGATAATAGAGGCTGTCTTTTAGCAGGAGGATCATATCTAAACAGAATTATCTCTATAAAATGATTTTATTCTCTGAAGAAGTTATTGCCACTATTATTTCATGTATTATTAAATTAGGTCTCCCATGCTTCTCACTGCAAATGCCCAGGGTTTTGTTGTGTAATTATCAATTCTCTACTTCTACATGAAATAAAATTGTAAATAATTATACTAATTATGCTCATTGTATTATCTGCAACATGCTTTAAGCAACTTCAGTATAAGTAGTGTACAATGCCTGTATGTGTTAGTTCTTTTCTCTATCTAGGGAAGTTAATTTTGGAACCTTTACAATATACTCTCCAGGGATATTGTTCTACAAGTGTTTTAATATGGTGATATAATTTTCACTAGACTTTGCTAATTACAATAAGTATTTTTTCATTGATGAAATAAATGATATTAACATTTGTGGATTTGTTAGAAATGTACTCTGTACTCTGACATTATTAATAATGTAAAAATCTAGTTAGTTTTAGCAGCCAATTTCCCCATTGGTGCTCTTAGTCTAGAACTCAAATGTGGTTCTTTTGTCCCACCACCTACTAGAGCTGTGCAGTCCAATTTGATAGAAGCTAGCCACATGAAGCAATTTAAATGTCAATTCACTAAGATTAACTACATAAAATTTAATATCTATCACACTAGCTACATTTCAGTTACTGAAAGGCCACAGGTACCTAGTGGCTACAGTGTTGGATAGACAAGATATACCTTAATATATTTGGATCAACTCAGGATGTTCTATGCACAGCAATGCACTGGAGAATTGATATTACCTAATTTGACCATAAAATTAGCTGAGATGGCTGTTATAAATTGTTGCATCTGCCTCAAGACTACTTTCACACAAAGTTTTTGGTGGAGTTCTCATGAGTTTAAGATCTAAAATTTCATCAAATTTAAACAACAAGGCCATATAGTTATTGTGTATGAGTGCATATGTGTGTGTGTATGTGTATGTGTGTTTGGTTCTTCTTGCTATTGAAAGTTTTTAGGCAAGATCTAAGTTGAAACTTTATTCCATTTAAACATGTTACCTTACATGGGGATAGTGTCTAAGAATCCTCAAACCATAACTCTATAAAACCAGTGAAATCTATTAGCTATCTATTGCTTCCTAGAAAATTACTCCAAAGCTCCGTAGCTTAATACAAGTTTTTTTTTTTTTTTTTTTATCTCATTGTTTATATAGTTTAAGAATTCAGGTGTGAAATCTGAATTTGAATCACAATGTCTCCCAAGTTTACAATCAAGGTGTTGACTGAAATCATCTCAAGGCTTGATGAGTGGAGGATCCACTTCCAGGCTTACCCAGTTGGGTCTTGTGAGGTCTCAGGCCTGGTTGTTGGAAGGACACATCAGTTTCTTGCCACATGGGCCTCTGCATAGGGAATCTCACAGTGACATATCTAGATCCGTGAAAGTGAGAGGAAGAGAATGAGAAAGAACAGGAAAGGACAAGCAAGAGAAAATCATAGTCCTTTTTAACATAATCTCAAAAGAGATATTTCATCACTGTTAATAGAATTTTATTTGTTATAAATGAGTCACTGGGCACAACCCACACTCAGGAGAAGAAGATTACACAAGGACATGGATATCAAAAGGTGAGGTCACTGAAAACCATTTTAGAGGCTGTCTGCCCCATCTCCAAAAATAACACATGGTGGTGAAGTTCAAATTGGCTCATGTCAGTTTACAACAAATAGAAATAATAGACTGCATCTATAGAAGGATTACTAGGAGATGGACACTGAACTGAGCACTTTATTTGCATTGTCACATTTAATCCTTGAAAAGGATTATGAAGGAGGTAATATTCTCATTCTTCTGAAAAGAAAAATAAGACGTAAAAATACGCATATGCACACAAAAACATAAAATTGCAACTATTATACAAACATAAATTTATGATTTTGCATAGCATTATAAAAGGCTTTTCTTCAGGATTTTAAAAATATTTATAGTATCTATAATTTAACAGATGTGTAGTGACGTTTGTATTAATGCATAAAGTTCAGTGTTATGTAATTCAATTTTTCATGATTTTAAATTATATACTAGTGAACATTTCTGCACATAAAGTTTTCTGCTTCTGTTTTGCTGTAATTGTTGGATAAATCCCTTGGTGACAAATTTTGAAGTAATTAGAAATATTGGTACATATTGCCTTGTTGTTTTTTCAAAAAGCCTATACCACCTTACAACGCAAAAAGTATAGGCATGCTCCAATTTTACTGTGTTTTGGTACCAATGGCTTCAACAATTGTAATTTTTAATAATGTGTTAGTGTAAAAACCAGCTCCTTGATATACCTTTATATGCATAATTTGATCTCAAATATACATTTACACACATTATTGTCACTTAACAAAGGTGAGTATTTTCACTTTTGTATATTTACTACCTGCCTTTCTTATGTCAACTGATCATTTTGCATGCATGTAATTTTTCATATTTTAGCAACAAATGTGGGAGGTTACATTTTGTCATTTTCTCTAAATTTGTTAATCATGACCTGCTTGTAAGAATTAAAAAAAAAACCAAAAGAGTTCACCTAGTATTTCTATTTGCAACACTGTTACATCCATTTGAGTTAATGACACATAATAACACAATGTCAGATATGTAAAAGATCTCTGGGAATGGTGGAATAAAAACTCCCAAAGCACTTTCCATGTTCCCATGATTCCAGAAACTCTTTTCATAAAGCTGCTTTATTGACAAGGCTTAAAATATTTAAAAGGCAGAATAGAATTGAAAGGATAAAGTTTAAAAACTAGAATTTAAAAGGCAAAGGCAAAGAACAAAGCAGGTTCATTTCCCATCAATACCCGTTTTAAGACAGACTATAATTCTCCAGAGTATGTATTGCAAATAACATAGACAGTGGATTTAAAATGTAATTGATTGCAGTGTTTCCAGGAAAAGATAATCCAGACATTACCAAACAATGGTGAGGCATAAAAGAGAGAGAGAGAGAAAGATTTTGGCAAAAGATGGATTGAAAGAGATTTTGATTTGTTAAATAAATTATAGACCCTTCATTTACCTTATCCCATTTTCCCTCTAGTTGCAATACTTAGAAATATAAATAAGGTACCAGAGTTAGAAACTACCACAAGTTAACTAGCCCACATTATAACATTATTTTGTAATAATTAAACATACTTATTTCTCACTTGTAATACAAAGCAGAAGGTAAGAGTTGAAGGAATACTCTGAATGAGTGGAAAATCTTCCGTAAGTTTTCATTTCCTGCTCTGAGAAAACACATCCCTCACAATCTGATTCCTCCACTGAGGCTGACTCACTCTCCTTAGCAACATGGAATAGAAATGTCTCAGCTAATTTTGCTATCCATCTAATGTGGCTAGATATAAGTATTCTGTCCCTAAATCTGTCAAATAATCAACTTGGATACATTTTTATATCTGGGGAAGATAGAGTCTTAACATGAATAAATGCAAGTTCTGAAATGTTTGGATTGATTTTTGAGGCAGAATGCAGACTGGCGGTATGGGATTTTAATTGTCCTGCTATACACTAAAATTTTACAAGGGACCAAAGTCAGCCACGAGTTTGAATCATAACTCCATCATCTTCAGTGCTATGGCTATTAAAGTGCTGGTTTGTTTCCCCAACATATAAAATATGGAGAAAATGCCACTTGAGGGATTGGCAGGATTAAAATCTGCTTTGTAGTGGAAATCTTGTAAAGGAGCTAGTCCTAGGAGGAAAAACGATGCTGTCAAATGCAGTGTTTTCCTCCATTTCATTTGTATTTAAAAGATGTTGATGTTGGAAGTTGGTGACAATAAAGCTAGGGTGAATTCTCAAGTCAGATCTTTATGGCTGAGAGGTCTAATAGTATCTAAAATCTTTTCCTCAGCGTGAGATTCATAGTAATAACAGGAAGAATTTATGCAGACTTATCCTCTCTCATCAAAGCTGAAAAAACTGAGTACATGGAAGGAGAAGAGACTTGCTGAGGTTCCACAACCAGAGACATTAGAGGGAGGCCCACACTGGGTTATTCTTACTCCCCAGGTGTGCATTTTTATATTTACCGTCACTGTTCCTCTGTTTCTTGGATAATTGCATAACCCTTAAATCCACTTACATTATGGAAACACAAATGTCTCAGCATGGCTATTCAATCCACGTAAAGTATTCTTGGAGCAATGTGGCAGTTGGAGATAGCTAACAGAGTGCAGAAATAAAAGCAGATAGTAAATTTCTCTTCACTGATTAATCTTTGAATCTACAACAGAAGAGAAATAAAATTTATCTTCTTCCCCTATTAAATTTAATAAAAGCCTTTATTCTATTTGACAATTTTAACTTTCTGATTTTTTTTTAAAGTATAAACACTTTCTTGTTCAATGTGTGCCACTCTATTAAATGGTGAACCTCTAATTAAGTAGTAAAGCCAGCTACAACTTTTACAAGTATTCTTTCGTGTTACTGAGGAAAGAAAAGGGTCTGGGAAGGCTTAGTTGAACTACAAATTGAGACAATACATTGGAAAAAATACTGTTATATATCTAAAATTAAAACTTTTATATTCTTTGGCTTCATAATCCCCACGGAAAGAAATTTACCTTTCAAATATAGTCTCAATCCAAGTTCTCAACCTTCAATTCTCAGTTGAAATACAAACACACACATATAATCAGAATTACCAGGGATTTTTATTGCAAAATTAATCTTTGTGATTAAAATCACAGCATTAATTCATTCTAAAACTTTTCTTTGTAACTTTAGCATTTAAAATAAAAAACTGATTGTTGGTGAGGATATAGAGAAATTGGAAGCTTTTCGTACTTTGCGGGTGAGAATGTGAAATGGTGCAGGTGTTTTAGGAAGCAGTCTGGCAAGTCTTCAAATATTAAACGTAGATTATACGTCCCAGCAATGCCTAGATGTATGCCCAAGATAGATGAAAACACTCATAAGTATACATGCAAGATAAGTGAAAACATAGGCTCATGCAAGCTATATACCTGGATATTCATAGCAGCATTATTCATAAGAGCCAGAAAGTAGAAACAACCCCAAATGCTCATCAGCTAATATATTAATAAATATAATATGGTAATATTATTTGACAATAAAAAGAAATGAAGTACTGACACATGCTAAACCAAGCTAAGTCATGAAAACAAGATGTTAAGTGAAATAAGCCAGTCCCAAAGACCACATATTGTATGATCCATTTATATGAAATGTCCAGAATACATACATCTATAGAAACAAAAACTAAATTATTGTTTGCCCAATTACATATAGATCTTGCAATTAGACTCTTAAGAAACCTTTTTTTTAATTATTTTTAAGATTGAGGGAGTGCTACCCTTTTATAGCTGAAATAACTAACTACAAATTACGTAGTCGGTTTGTTCAATTTTTATGTTAGATTGCATTATCCAGAAATTTTACAACAAGGTTAATTGTCATAGTAATTGTGGTATATGGGCAACATAGGGATAAGAACCACACTTTAGAATAATTTAACAGTACTTTAGAGAAGTGATTTGTCAAGGCCTCACTTCTAGCACAAGTTATGAGTAAAACCTGATCACAAATTCTTTGCCAATACTCAGTCGACTGTTGAATTTATATGGTATAGGAGTTATTCACCCCTTCCATAATATGTAGGGCAATACGACCTTTAAAAGACTTTCTACATCTCAGAATTTATGATCCTGTCATTTCACTTTTTATTACTTGGAGGGTCTTATAATGCTGAAAGTGAGGATAGAGAGAGGCTGAGAACAACCTTCAAAATAAATGAAAGTTGAATGCTATACCCCTTCTGTAAGATGAAAATTGTCCATACATGGAAAGCAGAGTATGTAGTTCTAAAATTTCAAACCTGATATGACAAAGATCCCCCAATCTTTTCTCATTGAATTCTACTTCTCTGGTCCTATAATAATTATTTCTAAGAAGAATAAATACTCTTAGTATAAAGTCCAAAATTAACGTTAAAATAAGTGGCAGATTAAATCAACCTACATTTTATTACAAGTATATTAATATTTTATTTGAATAACATGAGAGGATGCAATCTGTGTGTCTAGAGTTCCCTCCCTCAAAATCCTGGCAATAATTCATTAAAAGCTTGAATGAACTGATAAAGCAAATATGATCTAAGCCTGTACCTTGGGTTAAATCAGGCCACGGACTCATGCCAGAATTGGTACAGAGTCTAAAGTAAGTGATATGCTCGAAACAACGAGATAGATAACCAGATGTCAGGCTTCTGAGAGCAGTGGTGGTGTCTGATACATTTTTATAACCCAAGCAACTTAGCTCAGGCCTGGCACAGGGCTAGTACTCTGTATTTAGGGCTTTAAATTCAGGGATCCTGAAAGAGAGTTACGAAGTTCTGTGTCTCAGGAACATCCAAAATGTAGAGGCATAGAACCATTAGAATGAGAAGGAGGAAAACTGAAGAACCTATGATCACCGAAGTACATATGAGGAAAGTGTCAAACAGACAATTTGAAACAGAGAAGTGAGAAATACAAAAATATTCAGAGACAGATACTGGGAGAATATACATTGAAATGCTATTAGTCTCATGACATAATTGCTTCTTTCTTTTGCTTTTTATTTCCTTTTCGTTTTTATATTAAATACTTAATTTTTTACAGCAGTTTTAGATTCATAGCAAAATTGAGAGGAACATTTAGAGATTTCTCAAATACCCCCTGGCCCCACACATGCATAGTTTCTCCCATCATCAGCATCCCCGGACCAGTGTACAGTCATCCCTCTGTATCTGTAGAAGATGGGTTCCAAGACCTCCTTTGGAAACCCAAACCCAAAGATGATCAAGTCTCTAATACAAAATGGCATAATATTTGCATATAACCTATGCATATGCTCATGTATACTTTAAATCATCTCTGGATTATTTATAATATCTAATATAATGTGAATCCTATGTAAATTGTCATTGTGCTATATTGTTTAGGGAATAATGACAAAGCAAAAAATCTTCACATGATCAGCACACACATACAATTTAAAATATACATTTTCTATCTATGGGTGGTTGAATTCACAGATGTGGAACCCATGGATACAGAAGGCCAAATATAGCACATTTGTTACGCTTAATGAACCTACATTGACACATAATTTATCCAAATTTCATGGTTTACATTAGTGTTCACTCTTGTTGCTGTATTCTCTATGGGTTTGGACAAGTATTTAGTGACATGTAACTGCTATTATGGTATCATATAAAATAGATTCATTGTGTTTAAATATTCTATGCTCTGCTTATTCGTGCCTCTCTCCCCATTAACCCCTGACAAATGCTGATCTTTTTCCTGTCTCTGAAGGTTTGTCTTTTCCAGAATGTCATATAGTTGGAATTATATGGTATGCAGCCTTTTCAGATTGACTTCTTTTCACTTAAATATACGTTTAAGTTTACCTCCTGTCTTTTCATGGCTTGATAGCTCCTTTCTTTTTAGTACTAAATAATATTTCATTGTCTAGATTTACCACAGTTTATCTATCTATTCACCTGCTGAGAGATATCTTGGTTGTATTCAAGTTTCTGCAATTATGAAGGAAGCTGCTGCAATATAAACATCCTTGTTCAGATCTTTGTGTAAACATAAGTTTTCAACTCCTGTGGGTAACGAGGAATGTGATTACTGGATCTTTTCTATTTTAATTTCTTTTTGATATTTGTATAAAGTGTCTCATGTGAAACACTATATCACTGTGTGCTCCATGATCTAAGCTCTGCCTTCTTCTCTTCCTTTATCTCTTTTCTGAACTAGCTCCTTCCCAGGACATCCACACTGACATTCTATTTGTTTCTCAGGTACACAAGAGTCTTCCATCTTAAGCCTTCTACTTACTCTTCCCTTTTTCTGAAAAACTCTTACCTCAGTTGTTTTTTGTGGTTGGATCTGCTAAGTTCTTCAAATCAAAGAAATGGGCACACATGAGGAGATCTCCTTAGCACTCCATCTAAGGAGCCCATTCCATCATCTCCCACCTCCAGTCAGCATCTGTGAAGTTACTAACATATTTTTTTCATGGCACCTATTAATGATGATTTTTAGTTTATTTAGTTATTACCTTTATTTCAGTCCCTGAAAGAAACTTCACAAAGCAGGGACTTTGTCTAACTTGTATATTCATACATGCCTACACCTAGGATAATATCTAGCTCCCAGTAAATGATCATGAAGTAATTGCTGAATAAAAATGAATAAATACATATTTGCTGCAATTTTTATATTCTGTTCAAGTAAATTAGAAAAATACTGATGTATTAAGATACAAACATGGACACTAAGGAAGATACTCTAGTGTTTAAGTTGCATCCTCTAGCATGGTTGTCTAAATGTACCAAATTGATTTAATAGTTGTTCAAATAACTATCTCTGAAGTAAAATAAGGGCTTCATTAGTGGGACTATGGTGGGGGTAGGTAGGTGAGGATCAGTATTGTTCTTACTCTGGCTGAAGTCAGGTCCAGTTTGGGCATCCGCACTTTTGATTGTTGTGCCTAGAACAGAGCAAAGGATGCACGATGCTGGTGTTCAGAATGAGGAGCTGCGAAACAGAAAAAACAGAGTGACAAGGTTTGGAAGGCAGAATCTGGATATGCCTTTTAAGGGAAAGTAGCAACAAAATAATAGCCTTTGGTGAGCAGCTATTATTGCTGGCATCTTGAATAGCTCATGCTAGCCTTGCAGCAGACATTATCTCAATCCTTAGAACACAAACCTAAGACAGAAGCAACATGATTACCTCTTATAGAGGTTAGATTGGTATGAAATTAATCTATGCAGCAGTTTCCTATTAATGTTGGCATGGAGCTAAGAATATCTGCTAAGGTAAAAATCCAGGATCCTTTATCTACCTTTATTCTGAAGGTTGTGATAGGATATACTATGATGGCAAAATTATGCTTTCTCCCTTCATTTTTCTCTAATGCATTTGAGGCTATTTAGTTAGTTGTCATGGAAATCATTTAGAAACAACAGAAATCCTCTTTGGTAACTTTTCTAAGACCTCTTTTCCTCTAAGCAAACATGAGCAGAAAACAGCATGTTTTCATTCTCTTGTGATGTAATCTGAATCTACCTAATCCACTAAAAAAAAAAAAAAATCTCCCTGAAGCACAGTCCACAAGAGAGGAAAAAAGGTGAATCAACAATGCAGAAGAAAAAATAAAACTGTTTTTTTCTTCTAAAAATTTCCCCCTCTCTATTTAGCCATCCAGTTGATTATCCATTTATACTCAAACTCATTCTTAGCTTGGGACAGAGTTTACCATTAAATTGAGAAATGTAATCAACATGGACCTGGCATAGATGCATTGTCAAAGTCATTAAAATGCCTACAAAAGTTACATTGAACCACACTCACCCCTCTGTCCACATTTTCTATTAATTCCCCTCTTTTAAAATCTGTTCCAGAAACAGTATTTTCTTTGCTGTTTTATAAATATACTAGATATGCTTTGTTTTTATGCCTTTACTCTGATTCCCCACCCCCACCCCTTGGCAAGGAACGTTCTTGCTCAGATACCAACATGACTCACCCTCTGCTGTTCTTCATGTCTGAGCTCCACTTTAAGCTTCTCAAAGAGGCCCTTCTCTGACTATCCCTTTAAAGTTACAACTCATTCCTCCCCTTCAACTCGTTCTACTTTTCTTTTTCGATAACATTTATTAACTCTAATATACACTATAGTTTATTTATCATGTTTATTGTTTCCTGTGTGTCTCCACCCCCTCCTGCTAGAATATAAGCTCAATTAATACTGGGATCTTTATCTTCTTTGTTCTTGGATGTATCTCAGCTCCTAAAACAGTGAGAGGTTCACAGTAAAGGCTCTCAGTTGCATGATGGAATAGTGAATAGCTTTCCTTTGGGCTAAAGAGCAAGTACTGCCTAATCAGATAATAATTATGACATCTTAAAAAGTCCTTCAGATAAATATGTGAGAGATATAAAGAAAAATCCCCAGCAGTGGTCTCTAAGATCAAGACTGTAATTTTTCCCCTGAAAAATTGTAGTGCCTTCTGGGCTGAAAAAACAGACTGTCATCCCACTGAAGAAACGAGTTCTTTCAATACAGGCACAACATTGAAAGGAAAATGTATGAGCAATTTAATCTGAGCCTCCTTAGAATTTTTTCTCCTAGAGATTGCTTATTTTAAGAGAAAGAAAATGAGAACACAAAATATGAATTTTTCATGTATTGATATCATGGTAAAGTTCAGTGTTGGTTTCAATACTGACTCTCCAACACACACACACACACACACACACACACACACACACACCCCACTCTCTCTACACTCAGGATTTCATTGGTAATGACTTAATTAACAAGCTGGTAATCTTATCACACCATTATATCTATACATATGACCTATTAGCATAAATTCATTAGAGGTATAAATACAGTAAAATCCCTTTCTACAGTCAAAATTATTAATTATTGTGACTTGTGCTGAGATAATGGAAATATTAATGTCCTGACTATGTTGGTCTGAGACAAAGAAAAAGTTCTAACTACCTTGATGCCTGCAATAGTAACCTTGACACAATGGGAATTTCAAGTTTGCTTTTCCTGTCTACTTCTGCGACCTGTATACTAGATTTTATTTATTTATTTATTTATTTATTTATTTATTTATTTATTTATTCAGATGGCATGATGTGCTCACATATTCTGACATCTCCATCTCAGTAGTCATGAAACAATCTGTTTTGCCAAGGAAAATAAATGCAAAGTGTGTGGTCATCACTTCTTTTCGTTGTATATATGTAAGTATATGTGCCTGTGCTTTCTTCCTCTCTCCCTCCATCCTCTCTCTTTTCCTTCCTTCCTTCATCTTTTCCCCTTCCCTTCCCTTCCCTTCTTCTCTCTCTCTCTCTCATTATAGAATAACTTGTAGTTTCACTGACACTTCTTTTCATAGTGACCAGATTCCTGATCCAATTTATTGTCCAATCACTTATACCCTCCTGGTAACAAACACATATAACAATTTATTTCCTGACTTAAAGGATGCTAAAAAGTAGCTTAAGACATGTAGCACAAATGTATGAATAATTAAATAATAGCAGGAAGGTCCAGAGTGTGGTGGATGTGTTACAGGTAGAGTTAAGCATTGTGATATAATGATGATGATGAATATAGTAACTGGAGAGTATTTAAAATGTGCTATACACAGTCCTATGTCCTTTACATGTAAGTCTCTTAACAGCTTTATGAGAAATATGTTGAAATAATTCTCATTGTTCATGTGAGGAAATTGATAACATAGATGTTAATCAACTTGCCAAATTTACATAGTTGGAGACAGATAAAGCCAAAGTTTCAGTCCAGATCTATCTGCCTCAAGAGTCAAAGCTTTAAATCGCATTACTTTGGATGAGAAGTAAAATAATCAGAAGTAGCTCCCTGTAAAGCTAGAAATTTAGTGGTCCTGAAAGTCATTAAAATTTAGCTTGGTAGAAAGGACAGGAAAGAAAAATAGAAGCCCCAGCTTAAGGATAGTAGTCAATTTATCACCCCTATAACATAACATCATCCTACATTACAGCTTTTCCTTGGCCAATGATTTTAGGGACCAGCACAGGAAGTCATTTGAAAGTTACTATAAATACTTCTGCTTCAATATTTATTTCTGCTCACCATGAATTGGATGAGGAATAATTTGTCAGAAATTAGGTTTATCAGTATGATCCAATATTACAGAAGTCCCAGGGTTACTGAAAAAGATTTGAGAAGGGTTGATTCCTTTCTCTCAGTCTCATTGTATAAAAATAAAAAAGAAAAATTTACTCACCCTATCTAGCCAAGTGTATGAAATCTTATTTCCGTGCCTGAAGAATTCATCATTTGTCAGACTAGCTGCATTTCTGTACTGTTTATAATCTAAACCAATGCAAACAAAAATTTTAGTGGAAAAAACTGAAGAAGGAACTCAGATTAATGAACAATGTTGTAATGGGCAAAAAGTAATGTTTAAAATATGAGTTATAAAGAGCTTAAGGAAGATGAGACATGATAAAGTTTTAAGAGGCAAACACTGGCATTTAATGATTCACAGGTTTGTTTGCATTAGTGATGGTAAGAAGGCTATGACCCTTCAGGAGGAAAATCAGCAACCATCGCCTACTGCCAAGCTACATTTACTAGTGCAGACTATTCACTTTTGTCTCTACCACAACAACAACAAAAAAAAGTCAATTTCAAGTTGGTTATTTTGCATTAACAAAGAAGGGGATTTTATTTAGATATATTATCATAAGTTGTGGCAAACTCTGCATACTATTTGTTTTTAAGAGGAAAAAAGTTTTCCTTGGACCAAGTAGCTGGCACAATCAACCTGGAGATAAAATAACATGAAACTTTAAGCTCTGCCCTATGGTTAGTTGTGAGCATACTGCACTACCACATCCCATCACAAACACACACACACACACCTGTTACATTCCTTGAAGTTAGTTAATATCTTAATGGCATTTATACTAGTAGCCCCAGTAGCCAGAAACACTGGTGCATACGTTGTATGTGCTCAACATGAAAGAAATTAAAATATTTTCTTCTGAGAAATACAGATTTCACACAAATATTGTGTTATTTTGATAGATTAAAAATGATCTTAGCTTCTAACACACAGGAGAAAAACTGTGAGAGGAAGAATAGCCCTTATTCTTCTTAGCCAAGTGCTTTCCAGAGCTTTATAATGTCCTTAAGTTATCATGAAAATATTTTTGAACGGTAACACTGTCTTCTTAGCTTTTTTGCATCAGATCCCACCTTGTTTATGCAATTAAATATTTGCACCCACTGTTGTCTTTCACAATAAAGGCTTTATCTGAATTCACCTAAATGTCATGCAATTCAAAGGTTTTCCATACAAAAATGGGCAAATGAAAACACTCGGATTCCATAGCAGCACTGGGTGACTCTGACTTTGGCTTAATAATTCAATTAGACGGTAAATAAAGGATGCAATAATACAAAGCACCACGATTCAGCTACAATGATCACAGAACATTTTCTAAATGCTAATGTCCTTCCTTTGTGAAATCTCAAGAAGTCTTTTTGAAGCACTTTGTCTTTACAATACTTTTCAGTTTATATTGTGCTGTGGTTATTTCATGCGTTGTCTCTTAAACACACTGAGGATACATGCAAATAACAACAGATGAAAAAACACAGGTAATAGAAAAATGTGTGTAGATGGCAGAAAAATGTGCTAGAGTGACAGTTAATTTTGGGTGTCCACTTGACTGGATTAAGGGCTAGCTAGACATCTGGTAAAGCATTATTATTTCTAGGTGTGACTGTGAAGGTGTTTCCAGAGAAGATGGGCATGTGAGTTGGTGGATTGAGTGGGGAAGATCCACCCTTAGTGTGGGTCTGCACTATCCAATTGTCTGGGGACCTAGATCCAACAAAAAGACTGAGGAAAGACTAATCTCTCTCTCTCTCTCTCTCTCTCTCGCTCTCCCCAAAACCAACAAACAATCAAAAACCAAAAAACTAGGTCAGCCTGCTTCTATTGTCCTTGGACATTAGAATTCCAGGCTCTCCAGCCTCTGGACTTGCACCTACCCTCCCCCAACTCCATGTTCCAGGTTCTCGGGTCTTTGGCCTACCAATTTCTAGCATAGCCCTGAACATTTTATGGTACACTGGAAATTCTATAATTGAGGAGTTCCTCCACTACCTTGTATTGTCTTGGTTGATATAATAGTGATTATAGTTAAATATTTACTGCATAGTTATATGTGCCTTGAAATCCCAATATGACTTCATGCTATAAGGATATTGTATGGTTGAAAGAAATTCTAGAGATAAACAACACCAAGGATAATAACTAGGTAGCAATACAGATTCTTGAATTGATTTTTTGAGCTGCTTGGAGAATTGTGTTGAAAACCCTCTGAAGCACTCTGAGACTTAGAAGGATAGACTGTTGGTAGATGTTAGTGATATCTTCCATGGTCATAGAAGAATATATTTGTGACCTATGCATGAGATATTTGATGTCACATCCTTTAATTTTTAAAAACAAATTTTATTAACATAAAATTTGCATAATATAAACTTCATTATTTTAACTATTAGACAGTGTACAATTAAGTGGCTTATAGAATATTTGCAATGCTGTATAATCATCACTACTGTCTAATTATAGGACATTTCCACCATTCCAAAAGGAACCCCTTGCCTTGTCATTTCTCCCTTACCCCCATCTCCTGGCAACCCCTAATCTACTTTCTTTTTCTATGGGTTTGCCTATTCTGGATGTTTTATACAAATATCATTATAATATATTTTCTTTCATGTCTGGCTTTTTTAACTTACAATAATGTTTTTATAATGTAACATGTTCAGGACTAAATTTCTTCTTATGACTGAATAATATTTCATTGCATGGACACATCATTTTTATTTATTTATTCATTAGTTACTGGATTCAGTTACATACTAGGCAATTGAAGTTTTCTTTATTTTATTATCATTATACTTTAAGTTTTGGTATACATATGCAGAACGTGCAGGTTTGTTACATAGGTATACACATGCCATGGTGGTTTGCTGCACCCATCAACCCATCACCCACATTAGGCATTTCTCCTAATGCTATCCCTCCCCTAGCCCCTCACCCCCTGACAGGCCCCGCTGTGTGATGTTACCCTCCTTGTGTCCATGTGTTCTCATTGTTCATCTCCCACTTATGAGTGAGAACATGCGGTGTTTGGTTTTCTGTTCCTGTGTTAGTTTGCTGAGAATGATGGTTTCCAGCTTCATACATGGCTCTGCAAAGGACATGGAGTTATCCTTTTTTATGGCTGCATAGGATTCCATGGTGTATATGTGCCATGTTTTCTTTATCCAGTCTATCATTGATGGGCATTTGGGTTGGTTCCAAGTCTTTGCTATTGTGAAAAGTGCTGCAGTAAACATATGTGTGCATGTGTCTTTGTAGTAGAATGATTTACAATCCTTTGGATACATACCTAGTAATGGGATTATTGGGTCAAATGGTATTTCTGGTTATAAATCCTTGAGGAATTGCCACACCGTCTTCCATAATGGTTGAACTAATTTACTCTCCCACCAACAGTGTAAAAGCATTCTTATTTCTCCACACCCTCTCCAGCATTTGTTGTTTCCTGGCTTCTTAATGATTGCCATTCTAACTGCTGTGAGATGGTATCTCATTATGGTTTTGGTGTTAATTTCTCTAATGACGAGTGATGATGAGTTTTTTTTTTTCATATGTTTGTTAGCTGCATAAATGTCTTCTTTTGAGAACTGTCTGTTCATATCCTTCACCTACTTTTAGATGGGGTTGTTTGTTTTTTTTTTCTTGTAAATTTGTTTAAGTCCCTTGTAGATTCTGGATATTAGCCCTTTGTCAGATGGGTAGATTGCGAAAAATTTCTCCCATCTGTATGTTGCCTGTTCACTCTGATGATAGTTTCTTTTGCTGTGCAGAAGCTCTTTAGTTTAATTAGGCCCTCTTTGTCAAGTTTGGCTTTTGTTGCCGTTGCTTTTGGTGTTTCAGTCATGAAGTCTTTTCCCATGCCTATGTCTTGAATGATATTGACTAAGTTTTCTTCTAGGGTTTTTATGTTTTAGGTCTTACATTTAAGTTTTAAATCCATCTTGAGTTAATTTTTGTATAAGGTGTAAGGAAGGGGTCCAGTTTCAGTTTTCTGCATATGGCTAGCCAGTTTTCCCAACACCATTTATTAAATAGGGGATCCTTTCCTCATTGCTTGTTTTTGTCATGTTTGTCAAAGATTGGATGGTTGTAGATTTGTGGCATTATTCTGAGGTCTCTGTTCTTTTCCAATGGTCTATACATCTGTTTTGGTACAATTACCATGCTGTTTTGGTTACTGTAGCCTTGTAGTATAGTTTGAAGTCAGGTAGCATGATGCTTCCAGCTTTGTTATTTTTGCTTAGAATTGTCTTGTCTATATGGGCTCTTTTTTGTTTCCATATGAAATTAAGGTAGTTTTTTCTAATTCTGTGAAGAAAGTCATTGGTAGCTTGATGGGGATAGCACTGAATCTATAAATTACTTTTGGCAGAATGGCCATTTTCACAATATTGATTCTTCCTATCCATGAGCATTGAATGTTTTTCCATTTGTTTGTATCCTCTTTTATTTCCTTGAGCAGTGGTTTGTAGTTCTCCTTGAAGAGGTCCTTCACATTCCCTGTAAGTTGTATTCCTAGGTATTTTATTTTCTTTGTAGCAATTGTGAATCAGACTTCACTCATAATTTTGCTCTGTGTCTATTATTGGTTTATAGGAAAGCTTGTGACTTTTGCTCATTGATTTTGTATCCTGAGACTTTGCTGAAATTGCTTATCAGCTTAAGGACATTTTGGGCTGAGACAATGGGGTTTTCTATATATACAATCACGTCATCTGCAAACAGAGACAATTTGACTTCTCTTCCTATTTGAATACCCTTTATTTCTTTCTCTTGCCTGATTGCCTTGGCTGGAACTTCCAATACTATGTTGAATAGAAGTGTTGAGAGAGAGCATCCTTGTCTTGTGCCTGTTTTCAACAGGAATGCTTCCAGGTTTTGCCCATTCAGTATGATATTGGCTGTGGGTTTGTCATAAATCACTCATATTATTTTCAGATATGTTCCATCAATAACTAGTTTATTGAGAGTTTTTAGAATGAAAGGATATTGAATTTTATCAAAGGCCTTTTCTGCATCTATTGAGATAATCATGTGGTTTTTGTCATTGGTTCTGTTTATGTGATGGATTATGTTTATTGATTTGCATATATTGAACCAGCCTTGCATCCCAGTGATGAAGCCTACTTGATCGTGGTGGATAAGCTTTTTACGTGCTGCTGGATTCGGTTTGCCAGTATTTTATTGAGGATTTTTGCATCGATGTTCATAAGGGATATTGACCTGAAATTTTCTATTTTTGTTGTGTCTCTGCCAGGTTTTTTGTATCAGGATGATGCTGGCCTCATAAAATGAGTAAAGGAGGACTCTCTTTTTCTATTGTTTGGAATAGTTTCAGAAGGAATGGTACCAGTTCCTCTTTGTACCTCTGGTAGAATTTGGCTGTGAATCTGTCTGGTCCTGGGCTTTTTTTTTTTTTATTGGTAGGCCATGAATTACTGCCTCAATTTCAGAAGTTGCTATTGGTCTATTCAGGGATTCAACTTCTTCCTGGTTTAGTCTTGGGAGGGCATATGAGTCCAGTAATTCATCCATTTCTTCTAGGTTTTCTAGTTTATTTGCAAAGAGGTATTTGTAGTATTCTCTGATGGTAGTTTGTATTGCTGTGGGTTTATTGGTGATATCCCTTTTATCATTTTTTTATTGTGTCAACTTGATTCTTCTCTCTTTTCTTCTTTATTAGTCTGGCTAGCAGTCTATCTATTTTGTTAATCTTTTCAAAAAACCAGCTCCTGGATTCATTGATTTTTTGAAAGTTTTTTGTGTCTCTATCTCCTTAAATTCTGCTCTGATCTTAGTTATTTCTTGTCTTCTGCTAGCTTTTGAATTTGTTTGCTATTGCTTCTCTAGTTCTTTTAATTTTGATGCTAGGGTGTTGATTTTAGATCTTTCCTGCTTTCTCCTGTTGGGATTTAGTGCTATAAATTTCCCTCTAAACAATGCTTTAGTTGTATCCCAGAGATTCTGGTATCTTGGGTCTTTGTTCTCGTTGGTTTCAAAGAACTTATTTATTTCTGCCTTAATTTCGTTATTTTCCCAGTAGTCATTCAGGAGTACGTTGTTCAGGTTCCATGTAGTTGTGCAGTTTTGAGTGAGTTTCTTAATCCTAAATTCTAATTTGATTGCACTGTGGTCTGACAAACTGTTATCATTTGTGTTCTTTTGCATTTGCTGAGGAGTGTTTTACTTCCAGTTATGTCGTTAATTTTAGAATAAGTGTGATGTGGTGCTGAGAAGAATGTATATTCTGTTGACTTGCGGTGGAGAGTTCTGTAGATGTCTATTAGGTCCACTTGGTCCACAGCTGAGTTCAAGTCCTGAATATCCTTGTTATTTTCCTGTCTCATTGATGTGTCTAATATTCACAGTTGGGTTTTAAAGTCTCCCACTATTATTGTGTGTGAGTCTAAGTCTCTTTGTAGGTCTCTAAGAACTTGCTTTATGAATCTGGGTGCTCTTTTATTGGGTGCACATATATTTAAAATAGTTAGCTCCTCTTGTTGCATTGATCTCTTTACCATTATGTAATGTCCTCATTTGTCTTTTTTGATCTTTTTTTGGTTTAAAGTATGTTTTATCAGAGAATAGGATTGCAACTTGTCTTTTTTGATCTTTTTTTGGTTTAAAATATGTTTTATCAGAGAATAGGATTGCAACCTCTGTTTTTTTTTTTCCATTTGCTTGGTAAATCTTCCTCCATCCCTTTATGTTGAGCCTATGTGTGTCTTTCCATGTGAGATAGGTCTCCTGAATACAGCATAATGATGGGTCTTGACTCTTTATACAATTTGCCAGTCTGTGTCTTTTAATTGGGGCATTTAGCCCATTTATATTTAAGGATAATGTTGTTATGTGTGAATTTGATCCCGTGATTATGATGCTAGCTGTTTATTTTGCCTGTTAGTTGATGCAGTTTCTTCATAGCGTTGATGGTCTTTACAAGTTGGCATGTTTTTGCAGTGGCTGGTACAAGTTTTTCCTTTCCATATTTAGTGCTTCCTTCAGGAACTCTTGTAAGGCAGGCCTAGTGGTGACAAAATCTCTCAGCATTTGTTTCTCTGTAAAGGAATTTATTTCTCCTTCAGTTATGAAGCTTAGTTTGGCTGGATATGAAATTCTGGGTAGAAAATTCTTTTATTTAAGAATGTTGAATATTGGCCCCCACTCTTTTCTGGCTTGTAGGGTTTCTGCAGAAAGATCCACTGTTAGTCTGACGGGCTTCCCTTTGTGGGTAATCTGACCTTTCTCTCTGGCTGCACTTAATATTTTTTCCTTCATTTCAACTTCTGATGATTATGTGTCTTGGGGTTGCTCTTCTCAAGGAGTATCTGTGGTGTACTCTGTATTTCCTTAATTTGAATGTTGGCCTGTCTTGCTGTGTTGGGAAAATTCTCCTGGATAATATCCTGAAGAGTATTTTCCACCTGGGTTCTATTCTCCCCATCGGTTTCAGGTACACCAATCAGACATAGATTTGGTCTTTTCACAAAGTCCCATAATTGTTCAAGGCTTTGTTGGTTCCTTTTCATTCTTTTTTCTCTAATCTTGTCTTCATGCTCAGTTTCATTAAGTTGATCTTCAATCCCTGATATCCTTTCTTTTGCTTGATTGATTAGGCTGTTGATACCTGTATATGCTTCACGAAGTTCCTGTGTTGTGTTGTTAGCCCCATCAGGTCATTTATGTTCTTCTCTAAGCTGTTTATTCTGGTTAGCAATTCCTCTTTTTTCAAGGTTCTTACCTTCTTTGCATTGGGTTAGAACATGCTTTTTTTTAGCTCAAAGGAGTTTGTTATTACCCACCTTCTGAAGCCTACTTCTGCCAATTCTTCAAACTCATTCTCCATCCAGTTTTGTTCCCTTGCTGGCGAAGAATTGTGATCCTTTGGAGGAGAAGAGGCATTCTGGTTTTTAGAATTTTCAGCCTTTTTGCCCAAGTTTTTCCTCATCTTCGTGGATCTATCTACTTTTGGTCTTTGATGTTGGTGATCTTCAGATGGGATTTCTGTATGGACATCCTTTTGGTTGACGTTGATGCTATTCCTTTCTGTTTGTTAGTTTCCCTTCTAACAGTCAGGACCCTCTGCTGCAGGTCTGCTGGAGTTTGCTGGAGGTCCACTCCACCTCATTTTTTAAAAACTATATTGCTTCATTTATATTATCAGCTTTAACAACATTATAAATTATTTATTTGTTAATATTTGTTTATTTGCCTATTTTACTAAGATCGATTTGAGTCTTTGCTAAGATTATTTTGCCAGGATTTCTTGCAATATTATTTTTAAAAAGCAAAACCTGCTCAAACAAACCAAAAAACTTACCACAAATCATCATTTTGTGTGAAAAAGTGAAGATGAGGAAAAATTTAGAACCTTGTAAAATTAAAATACAAGATTCCACCCAAATTTGTCTAGCTTAATGAGTCCTATACTGTTCTTTGTAGCTTGAAGCTTCCTTAATTATTATCAACTAATATCTTAGCTACTATATTTTTTGTTTTCATTAATTACAAAATGAAGCCAATTTATTATAGAGTTAACTTTGAAAGTCATAGTTAATGCTGTTTATTAGGTGAACTGCAGTCATTTGTGACAGTAATTTAATACAAGGCTGTAAAAATTATGTGAATGATTAAATAAACTATTATTTAAATCTTAAATTCTATTAGTAATTTATGTATCATAAAATTGTCTAATGGTGAAATAAATATTCGTTGTTAAAATTATGTTTTCTAAAATTTAAAAATACCAGGAAAAATGTACTACAAAAAAAGAAAATGGGGCGCACAGATAGAGCTCTATTTTGTATTAGCTTTCATTTTTAATTTTAACAGAAATTTCAAATTTTGTATAGCATTAACTAGACAAAAAATGTTTGGTGTTTATATTCAAAGCAGTCTAGTTTCTGATAGAAGAGAAACTAGATTAATAAAATTCCTAGAGCTATGTATCTTATGGTATAATTATGGGCTAGAGGCCTAAGAGATGAGACCAAGAATATTAATAAATATTTTTAAAGTTGCTATTTTTTTTTACTTTTACATACATAATCTCATAGATCCTGGACATGTATTTATTTTTCTCAGCTTTAAAAATAAACATTCAATACTCACCACTCAGAGACAAGAAATGCATTTAAAATTCTCATAACTGTCAAATGAATGAGGTGAAGTAAATTACTTATAACATTAACATTTAGTTATAACAAAATGTCAGGCATTACCTAGAGACTGAGGATGGTGAAGTAAATAAGATCAAGTTCTTGATTTACAAAGCATATATTTTGTGGGGAGCAGAGGCAATAAAGAAATCAATAACTAAATTACTAGTACCAAATGAATCCTGGAAAATATATAGATAAGGTACAGAGAGTATAGAATGATGAAGGTAATGCTTTCACTTTAAACATTTTAAGAATAAAAGTCGTATCTAAAGAGGCAGAATTTGAGCAAATCATGAAAAGCGCTGCGGGCAGGTAGTCCAGTCTGAACCCCTTAGCAGAACTAAGCTTGATGTGGTCCAAATTTCAAGAAGACTACATGCCAGATCAGAGAGAATAAAAGGAGGAGCTGTAGGAATTTCCATCTAAGAATTTACCAGTGGCCTAATCCTGTCTCATCCAGTTGTGATTTTGGCCAGTGTGAGGTAGGTTATGACTGGGGCGAGGGTGTTAGTTATTGCAGCAGTCCAAGTGGAAGTTGATGGTGGCTTGAAAGAGGCTGTAATGGTAGCGATAATGAGAAATCACTGGTTTTAGTATATTTTCTCAGCTCTTCAATTCTTTCATCAGTTCCTGCTGAAACATTGGAAATTATAAGGAATTAGAAAAAGTAAGTTGTATGTTTTGGACACAGCAAGTTTACATTAATTAAGATGTCAACAAGTAAGGACTAATTTTGTTTTCTGTTTGGTATATTTTTGTCAGGGAGTCAAATAAATGATGAGTTCTCTTCAGAAATGTTAAGTTACTTAGATGTAGACCTAACATGATGTTTTATCCATTTAATTAATAGCAATATGCTAACACACAGAGGTTAAAAATTAAAATTTTAAATATATTGAGGAATATACAAAAAAATGCAAGCTCTGGAATTGGACCATTGATATTTTTAAGTAAACTTCATATTCAAATTGGATAACATACTATTATTAACTATAGTCACCATGATATGCCACAGATCACCAGAACTCATTCCTCCCTCTAACTACAATTTTGTACCCTTTGATCAACATCTCCCTTTCTGCCCTCAGCCTATGGTAACCACCATTGTACTTTCTGTCTTGCTTTTCTCCCACCTGCTAATCTCCTGCTGATGTCCCCTTTGGTCTAACTGCACCAGAATCTGAATGCTAAGGAACTCAAATGATATGATCCATAAAGGTCACATTCTGGAGCAAAAAAGATGGTGAAAGGTGGAGAGAGGACCTAAACAGCAAAGGATAAATGCCAAGCACGGTGGCCTTTTATTTCTGCGCATTCTGCAATATACCTGGAAAACCCACACCACCTACTCACCCACCAAAATATTATCCTATGGGTTTTGTATATTAGAAACAGACGAACTAATCCTCACTTTCTCTAAAAATTTGCAATTTAAAGTTTAAAATTCTCAATTTTGAGACTGCCTAAGTGAACTACAGTGTTACAAGCATCCAATAGAGTTGTTATTCAAGGAAATAAGCATCAGGAAGATAATCATTTGTCAGAGACTGTGGTTTTTCTTTTCATTCTTTTTTAAAAACACTGCATACACACACACACACACACGGTAACTGCATGCTAAAATCACATCAATTCACAGAAATCATCATGGACAAACTGAAAATTCACAATGCTTCTAGAATTCAATAGAAAACTGAATTTTCACAGTATTCAAATAAATCTTTGATTTGTAAAGAAACAGGTGCCTTGTGGAAGAAACAGCAATTGAGAATCTGCTCACCTAGGACAGATGCTGCCTGCTGCTTCATAAGCTTATAGGAAAGTGTAGGTAACAAATTTTAATGAATTGCTGATAACTAGGTGTCGTTTAGCACAAGGTTGGGTTTATGCCTTCTTATTTGTGTTTATATAAGGGTTTATGCCCTCTAACATGTGTTTCTCTACAAACTCTACCAGTGCTCATAGAGAAGAACAGGGAGAATCTTGGAAAAGATATTCTCATGGTGATTCTGGGAGAGAAGAACAGCAGGCATTGCTAAAACTCTGCCGGGATCTATTTCCGCTACATCACTATAAAGCAAATGCCTTATTCTGCATGTGGCAGAGCAATAAAAGGTGTCACCTTGAAGGTACTGATGGAAACCCACTGCAGCTCAGAGAGGGGGAAAAGGATATTACTATCCCAAGAGAGAGACAGAAATACTTGTTAGTTCCACGCTACATATAGAGGAGGAATAGAAGCACATGTCAAGGCAACACTTTGAAATCCAGGAACACAGAGATGGCTTTCAACTCATGTTAATGAGAACATTGGAGAATGCTCACCACCCTGCTAACCCTGCAAAATTCTACTCCCCACCACCAGCATTCCCTTAAGAGTAAGATGTAAAAAACAACTTACAGGCTACTACCTCTCATGAACACAGACACAAACACCCTTAAGTAAATTTTAGGAAATCAAATCCAGCAATATTTAGCAATATATATAAAAAATCCTCATGATGAAATGAGTCAAGTAGAATTTATCCCAGGAAAGAAAGAGGTGTTAACATTCAAATACCAATAAAAATAATTCACTGTATTAAAATAAATATATTAGTAAAGGTATAGAAAGCATTTGAAAAAAAGTTTACTATCCTTCAATGATAAAAACTTTTTTTAACCAAGGAATAAAGGGGAATTTCCTCAATCTGATGAAGAGCATCTGTGGAAAACCTATAGCTAACATCATAATATTGAAAGACTGTTTTCATCCTAAGATTGGCGATATAGCAATGATGTCTTCCATTATCACTTTATTTCAACATTATATTCATGGTCCCAGCCAATTCCATAAATCAAGAAAAATAACTAGAGAGCATGCATATTAAAATGAAAAAAGTATAGCTGTATTTACTCATTGATGGCATTGCCATAGATAGTGATTAAAACTAAAAAATAATCATAAATAGTGATTAAAATGCCCTTCACAAAAAAAGAAAAATGTATCCTTCACAGTACAATAAAAATGACCTTAGGCACAAACATTTTAAATAGCCGCCCAAAATATTTATGCAAAAAAATAGAAGTTATTGCTGTGTGTAATTTTATAAAGCCTCAATAAATAGAAACTTACACTGTGCTCAAGCAATAGAAATATAATTATTAAAATTATAGGAATTAACAAGCTATGGTACATTCACACAATGGAATATTATTCAGTTATAAAAAGAAATGAGCTGTCAAGCGATGAAAAAACAAACTCAAATGTATATGGCTAAGTGAAATAAGTCAATATGGAAAGACTACACACTGTATGATTTTAATTTTAAGGCATTCCACAAAAGGCAAAACCAAGAAGAAGACAGTAAAAACATCAGGGATTACCAGAGGTTCTGGGGGAAGGACGAATGGATGAATGGGTGAAGCACAGGATTTTTAGGGCAGTGAAACTACTTCATATTATACTCTAATGGTGGATACATGTCAATTTATATTTGGCAAAGCCCATATAATGTACAACACAATGAGTGAACCCTAATGTAAACTATGGACTTTATTTAATAATAATGTTTCTATATTGGCTCATCAGTTTTAACATATGCACCACACTAATGCAAGATGTTAACCATAGGGAAAATTAAGAGTGGCATAGAGAGATTGAGGCCAAAGGAAGAGGGTGTTAAGGTAGGATTTGAGAAGTCTCTGTAAATTCCATTCAATTTTTCTATAAACCTAACACTGATGAACATAACAAAGTCAATTACTTTTTTAAAATAGTTTTTCTTTTTGAATCTATAAATTCAATCAATGTGAAATCAACTTCCAATGGAGATTTTTATAGACATTAACAAAATGATTCCTAAGTTTACATTTAAATGTAAATGACTTAAACTAGTCAAAGTATTTTGCAAAAAAAAAAAAAGAACAAATTTCAAGTACCAACAGCAATAAATACAAGATTTACTATAAAGCTATTATAATCAAGGAAGTGTAGTATTTATACAGAATAGACATATAGATCAATGAAATAGTGTTTCAGAAGTAGATACACATATATGTGACCAATTATTAACATGGATGACTGAACAAATCAATGAAAAATAAATACTAACATTTTTAACAATAGTGTGGGGAAATTTATTCTTCTTCTTCAATAAAGAATAAAATAACTGTCAGAGTCCAAATGAAAACCTTTAAAAAATAGAATTGAAATTATAGTGACTATACATTAATTCCATATTTCTTAAATAAGACACAGCAAAAAACATAAAATAAGAAACATTGATAATTAGACTTAAATGAATAGGAAATCACTATGCTATGAAAATATATGTGATATATGTACCATGTATGTGACAAATTATATAGTGCACTATACATAATTACAGTATAAATGTGATATATTATACTACACATTTATACAATATCCATATTTATAGTATAATACATTCCAGCAAATACATGTACACACACCACACATACACACAGACATTTGCACACACATACACGCACAGATATTTGTAGTTTCATAATGAGAAACAACTAAATAAAAGAATGGGCAAAATATTTGATCGGACCCTTAACTAAAACAATATAAGATGGCAAATAAACATCCGAAAAATGTCCAAGATCATCAGGTTTCAGGAAAATGTTCATTAGGACCACGATAACACACTATGACACACCTATTAGTTTGAATAAATTAAAAATTACTGAAATCACCACATGTTGGGGAAGATTGAGAGGAGCTCTCACATATTGCTGCTGATAATACAACATAGTATGGCAACCTTGGAAAATAATTTACAAACTATTTTAAAATTAAAATAAATATGTATTTACAATATGACCCAGAAATTTCACCTGTAGGTATCTACTCAAAATTAATAAAAACACAAGTAGACACAAAGACTTGTATTCAAGTGTCCACAGCTGCTTTATTATAACAGCAATGATCTGAAAATAAACAGAATGTTCGTGAAAGGTGAATGGACAAATAAATTATTCCCATCTCTACCAAAACATAAAAATAACCCCCCCCCAAAACAAAAGAAAACAAAAATTAGCTGGGTGTGATGGCATATGACTGTACTCCCAGATACTAAGGAGGCTGAGGCAGGAGGATTCCTTGAGCCCCAAGGATCTCTTGAACCCAGAGGACGGAATTGGCAGTGAGCCAAGATTGCACCACTGCACTCCAGCCTGGGTAACAGAGAGAGACACTGTCTCAAAAGAAAAAAAAAGAATTTATGCTATGTTCATACAATGAATGCTAATTAGCAATAAAAACCCTGAACTACTGATACAGACAACAACATAGATTATTACAAGCATTATGCTAACTGACAGTAGACACAAAATACTGAATCATATGTGATTTCATCACATGACATTTAATAGAATCAAATTCACAAGGATAGAAAGCAGGTCAGTGATTGCAGCGCTGTGGCAAGGGAATCTTTGGGGTGATGAAATTGTTGTATATAGTGGATGATTAAGCAATTGTATATATTTATCAGAACACATTGTATTATACACTTACAAATAGTGAATTTTATTTTGTATAAATTATATCTAAGTAAATATGATAATCCCAAAATTTAGTTACACCATCTCAAGATCTCTGAAACCATCCTGGATCCCACACCTCTAAAGGTACACATTCAAATTTTCCTTGATTTCTGTGGGATGTTCTAATGCATTTCTCTTTTGATTAAACCAAAAATAAATTAATTGGGCATATACAAATAATACAATATGCACTTACATATTGTCTAATGAATTATTTATTTTTAGAACAAAATAGGAAAGTTCACTTGGAAGGGAACTCAAAAGAACAAAGATAAGCATAAATTTAATATATAAATATATATATATTTATATTATATTCAGATGAATTTAATGAGGGAAAGAAATAATTAAAAAAGTAATAGTATCCAAAGATGAGCTGAATGACAACATCATGTGAAATTAGTAGCGAAGAATATAGCCCATTATATGTATTTTATTTATTTTTAGTGAACTTGAAACAGAAACACAGCCAGGCAGATTGAGAACCCGTCTAGCAGACCACAGAGTGTCCACATGCAGTAAACTTTTGTTTTCTTTATACAGTAATTTTTGTTTTATGTAGACAGATTTTACTTTTTTCTTAGACTTTACTGTCTTTTAAGAAAAACTATACATTTTACTTGTATTTGGGATTTCTAACAATATTCTATGAAATTATCTCTCCACACCTCCTCAATATCAAGAGTAGACTCTATGTAAATAATCATAATTACAGAAAAATTAGAGCAACAACTTTGGTAAAATCAGACACCTACCATTAGTAAAATTATAGCACAAATGAGATCAAGTGGTGGAAAAGAGTGCACGATGTTTGTAGAATAATATAGGTTAAAACACCCATGTGTTAATCCTGCTTTTATACCATTATTTGCATAGCCTTGGACAAGTCATCTCACCACTGGGAGCCTGAATTTCCTCATATGTAAAATGAGTATAGCAAATCCTACCATGGGAAAAAGAGGAAAGTAGAAGAAAGCTTTTTCTACACTCCTAAATATTAAGTGCACACTAACATTAAGCATTCTTAAAAGAAAATGTTATTCATATAATGCTTAATGTTAGCATACACTCAATACTTATTCTTAAAGTAGACTAATAGCAATATTAATAAGCCTATGAGTAGTTAGAGAATTTCATAGAGCTGTTGATTCTTCTATGTGAAATATATTCAAACACTGTCTCTTCTCCCTGGATAAGATATGAAGTTACTTTAAAACAATGAATCATGGTAAGATAAGATGTGCTTCTCTATGAGCTAGTGGTGTTTGTTTACTGAAGCCACTATTTTCACTCTGGCATATTTGAATAGTTGCTTAAATCTTTGGCAGCACAATAGATTATATATTATTCAAGGATTCGCCTAGTGAGTGCTTAATGTAAGTAGTTACTACCTTAACCTAAGAGAGAAATAATGGCTTAAATGTATAACCAAATCCTCATCCCATCACAATTCCTACTTTCCTACCCTCAATATTTCAGGAAGGTTTGAAGGTGATTATAGTTCTCCTCATCACCTCTGGCTCAAATTTTCTTCTTCTACTGTAGTTTTTATTTTCTGCTATGCTACTTTCCACCTCTGTGATTTCAAAAGGATGACAACTCAGATAATGTTAAGGGAACTGAACAAAAACAAAGTTTATCCATGACCACTTTTCCTCTAGTCTCGATGTAAGCTCTTAGAAGATATTTTGAGCTTAGTACTGTCTAGATTTCCACAACAGTTTTTCATAGTTCACCTCATTTACTTTTGTAAGTATCAAATGAATGAGATTTTTATGATAAATGTTAAACTCTACATCTTAGATATGAGGATCAGGTGGTTAAGAAATATATTCATCTTATAAAATAAGCAAGCATATTTCACAGAAAAAATTTCAACACCTGATCTTCATCTAGACAAAAAATTCTGCCATTTCCATGTTTAATTGTTTAATAGTTCATAATTTTGACTTATTTGACTTCTTCCTCATCCATTATTGGGTAAAAATGTTTTATTCCTCTTTGTTAGTTCTACTTAAATTCTTTTCTTATCGTTTTTTTTTTGTTTTTGTTTTTGTTTTTTGAGACGGAGTCTTGCTCTGTCGCCCAGGCTGGAGTGCAGTGGCATGATCTCTGATCACTGCAAGCTCCACCTCCCGGGTTCACGCCATTCTCCTGCCTCAGCCTCCCAAGTAGCTGGGACTACAGGTGCCCGCCACCACGCCCGGCTCATTCTACTTAAATTCTTGAATTTCTGTTTGCAAATCTATAGGGAATAGTGTCTTCTCCGTTTATTTTTAGGCTATATTATTGTTCTGGGTGACATAACCACCAATCAAAATATAAATATTTCAAATGTCAGCACATTAAAAAGTTTGACTTAAATAATGTCCATCACCTTTATTTTCCCTCAATTACAGTATACATCCCAAAACCACAAAGTTTGCAAGCTAGCGCCAACCCTCCTTATTTTTTACTTTTCCTATAGCTAAAAAAAATATTTCTTAATAATGGTGCAAAATATTACCAATCTAATTTTAATTGGTAGGAACAATTTAGGAATAACTCATTTTCAGCCCATGGTTGACCTACCTGTAAGAAATAGCAGTTTATTCACAGTGGAAGCCAGTGCTATACCAAAAGGGAACAATTATTAGAATTTCGTATCTAACACATATTCAGAGTTTCCAAGTTGTCAGCAAAATCTTGTGCAAATTATCAGCAGGCTAAAATTAGCAGACTTGATAAAGATAAGTGCAATAAACTCTACACAGCATGGAAATCTCACTAAGTGTAAACCACAAGTTTAGATTTTTGACCTTTGGAAAATAGGCCCATGGGTATATTTTTTCATTATGATGCAGTCTGTCCAAACCCCTTTATTATTGGCCTAAGATAATCACTGCTTGTATTTACATGCTTGGTTATTTATAACATAATTAGATTCATTTTTTAGTATGTAAAGCAAAGAATGTCTCCCGAGCCTCAAACTATTTTCAAATTATTTCTTGCCCTTTGGAGCTTAGTTGTCTTTGAGCTTGCAGGCTCTCATATAGAATGTTTTATTTCTGTTTTAACTTTTTTTCTTTTGATTGGAATCTCAGCTTAAGCGCTTGTAAATGCCACCATTTTAGTTATTTAACAGAGAAATAATGTAACATTGACTATAGAAGGGGTATAATGCTGATATGAAGTTTGGAGAGTATAATGTGGAATTTTGCTTTCAATCTACAGAAGGCAAAGCCACATCAAATTTGACAGCACTCAATATTTTAAATTCTCCTATTGTCCCTATCTCATCCAGCCAATTATTTCTTAATCTCATAACCATTATTTTTAATAGAGCAGAACATGAAATTTGATAATACTCATATGTTATTAAGGCTAATGTTTAAAGGATATTAAATGACTACTGCCTCCCCCAGCCCCTGACAATCACTATTCTACTGTCTGTTATGAATTTGTCTTTTTCTAAAATTTCAAATATAAGTGAGATAATGCAGCATTAATCTTTCTGCATCTGGCTTGTTTTACTTAGCTTAATGTCTTCCAGATTCATCTATATTGTCACGAGTGCCATAATTTCCTACTTTTTGAAAGATAGATGATATTCTGTCATATGTATTTACTCTATTTTCTTTATCTATTCACCTGTTGAATGCCACTTAGGTTGTTTCCATATCTTGGCTATTGTGAAAAGTACAATAAATATGAGTGAAATTATCTTTTCGAGATAATGATTTTATTTCTTTTAGATACATAACCAGAAGTGGGATTGCTAGATAACATGGTGAGAATTTGTCATACTGTTTATAGTGATTGTACCTAAAATTCTACCTTTAACTCGGACTACAACATGCACATAAGGACCCAATGCCTATTGTGCCTAGTATTCAAGGTCCCTTCAGGAATGAAAGTTTGGACCAACTGATCCCTTTATACCTCACCTATTATACCTACCTTGTTTGATACTAATTTGCTTTAGTTCATCATCCTTCAACATTTCACTTGTTCCTCAGATCTAAAGAAGTTTTCCCTCTGTGGTTTTGACACTGGCCCCTGATTGTTTAACTCACTTTTTCATTAGTTCTTCCTTTACTGCCGGCCACCTGGTCAATTACCTTACCTACTACAACTATAACTCTTAGGACCGAAGCTCAGCATCGGTACACAAGGACATTATCCTTTTTTGTTCTTCTCTTGTATCATATAAAGAAAAATCAGGCATCTATAGATCATTCCTTCTTCTCTGTTTAAATACCCAAGGCAAAAGTTGTGTCATTGGTTACTCACTGCCATGGACTGTGGAAGGAACTTCTTGTTTCCTCACCTTCAGCTTTACTCCCACTAAAATGTTTATGCCACCCAATGTGATCTATAAATTAAATGCAATCCCTATATAATGTTTTGCAGAAATAAAAAACATAAAACTCATATGGAACCATATGAAGACTGCTAGTAGCTAAATGAAGACCCCCAGTAGCTAACTCCTTAAATGGTTTCCTCACCTTCAACTTTACTCCCATTAAAATGTTCATATCACGCAAAATGATCTACAAATTCAATGCAATCTCTGTAGAAACCCATTTTTTTAAAAAATGGAAAAAATAGGGCAGGGTGCGGTGGCTCATGCCTGTAATCCCAGCACTTTGGGGAACCGAGGCGGGCGGATCACGAGGTCAGGAGATCGAGACCATCCTGGCTAACATGGTGAAACCCTGTCTCTACTAAAATACAAAAAAATTAGCCAGGTGTGGTGGCGGGCGCCTGTAGTCCCAGCTAATCTGGAGGCTGAGGCAAGAGAATGGTGTGAACCCAGGAGGTGGAGCTTGCAGTGAGCCAAGATCGTGCCACTGCACTCTAGCCTGGGCAACAGAGCGAGACTCTGTCTCAAAAAAAAAGAAAAAGAAAAAGAAAAAATGACGTAAAACTCATATGAATACCCCTAGTAGCTAAATCAATCTTGAGAAAAAAAGAACAAATCTGCATCATACTTTCTGATTTCCAAACATACCACAAAGTTACAATAATTAAAATAGTTTATCAGAGATGTAAGAACAGGCATATAGACTAATGAGGAAAATGAAGCCCAGAAATAAACTTACACATATACAGTCAGCTGGCCTTTGACAATGGCACCAAGAATCACCGTGGAGGTAAGAATAGTCTAACAAATGATGCTGGAAAAACCTGAAAATCACATGTGAACAGAAAAAAGTTGTCAGAGACAGAACTCCAGCCTGCATAGAACCCATTGGGTTTGGTGTGGAAATGGCTTGTAAAGCTATTTTCCAAGGGGAATACATATATCTGCCAAATGCCTCCTAAGGAGCATGAGATAATTTTATGAGTGGTGGAAATATGGTTCATAAAAAATGGGTAAAGTGTACATAGATGTACATATTTGTCAAAATTCATCAAATGGTATATGTAAAACAGATGCATTTATTATAATAATAAAAATAACGTCATTACCCACACTTTTCTTTCTTAAAGAGCTGAGGATGCAAAAAGAAATGTATTTTAAGATGAATATTGAAACTGGTACTGTGGTTGCTGATTTGACTATACTTCTGAACAAATTTTCATTCATCTTGCTTTTTTGGCTCAAATAGTCTTGCTAACCTACAAATTAATTGCTAATCCTCCCTTACTTTGTATCCTTCAAGACTCCCCATTCAGCATATTATTGAATTTTCCAAATATTATAACCTCAGCCTTTGGCTCTGTTCAAACATGCCCCTGTTTACTTCTACAACTCAAAGTTCTGTGTACTATCAATGGCTTAGATACGTGATGGCTTTCAACTCTGCATTTTGAGATCTGCTTCTTCCTTAAACATACTTTAACTTTCTTTTGTGTTCTAACACCTACTCTTCATTCTAAAAACTTGGCAATTTCCACTTAGTTTATTTGTTACTTCCTCTATATTTCCATCCCTAATTTTCCCCAGCTCATTAGAAATTGTCATCAAGTACAATGTAAAATTACTTGTTGTTCCTTTGACGCTTTTCTTGACTGTAGACCAAAGGCCACCAACCACGACCCTTTTGTTTTGTTTTCTGAGTACTTAACTTGTGAAAAATAGCACACATGGACAGTTTAACAAAGTGTTTTTGAAAAAAACCTAGTAATCCAAGTTAGCAACTGTAGGAACAACATTCTTGATATACATGTAAACTTGACCTGCATATATACATCTAATAATACCTAGAGAAGTTTCTAACTTTTGAAATTTATATTCACAACAAATAGATATATAAAATTTACTAATTACTAGTTTGGCATTAGATTACATGTAAAACATTAGCAATGATACAGTTGACTACTGAACAAACTTTATAGAAGGGATCTGGAAGACTTTCATGTTCTCATTGTCTGGGTGCTAGTAAAGCCCCTGTGCAAGCCTCAGGAAGTGATTTCTGTTGTGCCTTCCTCCCAAATTTTATTTTCTTTGCTTTATACTTGTCTCTCTAATTCTGTTCTATATGAATATCCCATGGGTTCTTACATAATGTTGACTCTGTTCTGGGCTGCTATGTTCCCATTTTAGGATACTGTTGAAGACTATTAGTAAAACCACACAAACTGAAAGTTCTTTTAAAATAATCGGGTATTAGGTAAATGGCTGCTGAATGGGTATTGCAAAATGACAGATCATTTTTTCTTTTTCTTTTTCATGAGGAATGGATTCAAGGTCTTTCACCTAGACTACCTTTGCTGGGAGATTTCTCTGTCCTCTGGATTCTGTCTATAATAATCAATATGATTCACCAAGGACTGGGCAGAGCTATCTAAAAGGCCGCTTTCTCTTACTGCTTCTGAAGAACTTCCCATGGCTTCTGATTCCCAATTTGAAAATCTGTTACAGACTTTTTTTGTGTGTCTGGGAAAACACTTATAAATTTTCTTATGTCATCTCAACTGGGCTTTTTCATTCAGCAAAACCTGCATCCTTGCCTGGGGCTGACATGCCTGGGAAACATGAATCAGTCATAAGCTAGAGGGAGAGATTTCTGTATTCTTCTGAAGCAATTTTTCTTTTCTTATTTAAAATTCTCTCTGTAAATCTAAGCTATTAAACTTCTCTCTGAAGTTTCAGCCATTGTATGTCTTGAGATTTCCCCATAATTCCAATTTTCTAGGAGTTTTTTCTTTTCAGCAATGGTAATTCATTTGATAAACCAAAATGGATTTTATATTTATCTATTTGTAAAATTTTAATCCAAGTGAATTCATATTTCATATTGAAAAAAATTCCTTTGTCACACCATGCCTTTCAATTTGGGATTTCAAAGACTCTGGTCATCATATCTTGATATATTCTACAGTACAAAAAAAAAAAAAAAAATGAACTTGATTTTCTTGGGTACTTGCTTTTTGATGAAAAGTACAGTGCAATAATAGCTTTTAAATTCCAGAACTGATTTGGTTTTCAAAATATACAGGATTATTCCCTGGGCATGAAAGACATTGTAAGTGTACTAATTACAATTAAAAAAATGGAAGGATGACAGTTCTGTTTTAGCATGTCAAGCAAGGAGCTTCCTTGAGTCACTGCCTAGACAGAATTGGCCAAAAAAAGGCTTTAAGGGCACTGACATATAATCTTAATTAGATATATCACATCAAATTTCCAGTAATTCAAAAGGGAACTACAAAGTCAGTGCTTCCTTGGGAACATACTCTACCTGTTTAAATGACAACTATGAAGCCTAGAGGTTATGTCAATGTGTTAGTTGTAGATGGCTACCTTCTCTCTGTGTCAAAGCACAGTCTTTCATCTGTGAAAGTCTGTGTTCTAATCTAGTCTTCTTATAAGAACGCCAGTCATAATTGGATTAGCAACCACTCCAGTAACCTCACGTTACTATGATTAGCTCTTTAAAGGTCTTATCTCCAAATACAGTGACATTTTGAGGAACTGGATTTAGGTCTCCAATATATGAATTTTGTAGGGATACCATTCAGCCCCTAACAGTCCTCTCTAGGGTCAGTTCACTTGCCTAGTAGTTGAGCAAAGGGAATTTTCTGAGTCACTTAGAAACTCTATACTACCTATTTCATGGCAATGACCTGTATAGTTCACAGTTTCATGAGACTTCTAGTCTATTTAAATTGTATCTGAGGGAGGTTTCTGTCTTTTAACATTTTTTTTTTTTTTTTTTTTTCTGAACTTACCATCCCCAGTCAAGATGAAAATCATCACAAATGCAGCAACTTTTAAATTAGAAGATCTGGGTTGCCTGTAGAGGGAGCCATAACAGTGCATCATGATGATGGAACGTTCTTTGTATTCTAGAAGATATTTGACACCAGAATTCCATCAGCACTCACAGAGTCTTTCAGGAAAAAAAAAAAAAAAAAAAAAAAATTATGGATTAGTTATTTTTCTTACATGTGTAATTTTCTCTGTTAACTTTAAACATGATTTGCACATCTCTAATACTAGACTACACTATACCGCTATACCTAAAAATAAAATCTTTAAATAATGTTAGTGTTATATTCTTAAATAATAATTAAAGAGTAAAAACTGGATGATGTGGCATTCAGAAACAGCAGATGCTGACAAACTAAAATTTTCATTTTTATCTAGGTAGAGGTTTGTTTCTATCTGGCTGACTTATACATTTTGGAAAGTACACAAAAACACAACAGAAAGTCGAATAAATATTCAGACAATTTGTATTATTTTCTTAGAAAGAAATAGTTTATAAATGGTGTTAAGGATGCCAAAATGTTTTCACACCTTTTGCTGTGCCCAGTAACTATAGGCCAGGAAAATATATTTGGAAAAAATCATTATCATTTGAGCTAGAGACAGTAGTGAATTTCATTATTTATAGACGCTGTCTTCGACATTTCACTGTTTTTTGTATTTTGTAATTATCTAAGAGCTTCATTATTTACCCATTTTCTTGGCAAGATTCAAAAAATCTATGTATGTATTTGAAAAAAAATGCTGGCAATAATCAGAGCCAGAATTATGTATGCAATGCTGAAATCACAATTCACATTCAGGAAATATTTGTAACACTGGATTTGAAAACTGCCTATAAATACCATTTTAAACTCCAGAGGGCAATATTTCTCAACCTGAGCCAGAATCCTTTAGAATTTCTGGAGATGAGTGGAGTTCATAAAATAATTTTTAACTAGCTCCTCAAGAAAATATTCCTTCCCACTAAAGTTCAAGAATTTTATTAAAGAATTTTATAATGTTAGATGAACCACACAATTATGTCCCTGAAAGTTATTTCAACTCCCCTATCTCCCATCATAATCCTAAACCCAGTCAGTCACTATGTGTGACAAGTTCTATTACCCTCAAATTTAATGATATTCCTTTCTTCTTTTCTTTTTTCCCCCTTTATTTTATTTTAATCTCCGGGATACATGTGCAGGATATGTAGGTTCGTTACATAGGTAAACATGTGCCATGGTGGTTTGTTGCATCTGTCAACCCATCACCTATGTATTAAGCCCAGAATGCATTTTTTTTCCTGATGCTCTCCTTCCTCCCACCCTCCTCTGACAGGCATCAATGTAATGTGTGTTGTTCCCCCTCCTTGTGTATATGTGTTTGCATTGTTCATGTGTTTTTTTCCCACTTATAAGTGAGAACATGTGGTGTTTGGTTTTCTGTTCCTGCATTAGTTTGCTGAGGATAGTGGCTTCCAGCTTTATCCATGTCCCTGCAAAGGACATTATCTCATTTCTTTTTATGGCTGCATAGTATTCCATGGTGTATATGTACCATATTTTCTGTATCCAGTCTATCATTGATGGGCATTTGGGTTGATTCCATGTCTTTACTATTGTGAATAGTGCTGCAGTAAACACATGTGTGCATGTATCTTTATAATAGATTAATTTATATTCCTTTTGGTATATACCCAGTAATGGGATTGCTGGGTCAAATGGTATTTCTGTTTCTAGATCTTTGAGCAATTGCCACACTGTCTTCCACAATGGTTGAACTAATTTACATCCCCATCAACAGTGTAAAAGCATTCCTGTTTCTTCACAGCCTCACCAGCATCTGTCGTTTCCTTACTTTTAAATAATTGCCATTCTGACGGGCATGAGATAGTATCTCATTGTGGTTTTGATTTGCATGTCTCTAATGATCAGTGATGTTGAGCTTTTTTTCATATGCCTGTTGGTTGCATAAATGTCATCTTTTGAGAAGTGTCTGTTCATGTCCTTTGCTACTTTTTAATGGGCTTGTTTTTTTCTTGTAAGTTTGTTTAAGTTCCATGTAGATTCTGGATATTAGACCTTTGTTAGATGGATAGATTACAAAGATTTTCTGTCATTCTATAGGGTGTCTGTTCACTCTGTTGATAGTTTCTCTTGCTATGCAGAAGCTCTTGGGTTTCATTAGATCCCAATTGTCAATTTTTGCTTTCATTGCAATTGCTTTTGGTGTTTTAATCATGAAATCTTTGCCTGTTCCTATGTCCTAAATTGTATTGCCTAGATTTTCTTCTATGTTTTTATAGTTTTGGTTGTTATGTTTAAGTCTTTAATCCCTCTTGAGTTAATTTTTGCATAAGGTGTGAGGAAGGGGTCCAGATTCAGTTTTCTGCATGTGGCTAGCCAGTTCTCCCAGCACCATTTATTTAATAGGGAATTTATTCCCCGTTGTTTGTTTTTGTCAGATTTGTCAAAGACCAGATGGTTATAGATGTGTGGTCTTGTTTCTGAGTTCTCGATTCTGTTTCATTGGTCTGTGTCTCTGTCCCTGTACCAGTACCATGCTGTTTTAGTTACTGTAGCCTTGTAGTATAGTTTGAAGTCAGGTAGCATGATGCTTCCAGCTTTGTTCTTTTTGCTTAGTATTGTCTTGGCTATACAGGCTCTTTTTTGGCTTCCTCTGAATTTTAAAGTAGATTTTTCTAATTCTGTGAAGAATGGGATTAGGATTTGGTGTTCTATCCTTCCTTTTTTCTAACACCATTGCCGGTGCTATAATTCAGGCTCTCTGGATTTCTATTTTGATTCTATAATAATTTTCTAATTAGCCTGTTTTCATCTCACTTTAATGTCTCATTAATCTACGTTTCATTCAGGACCTAAATTCTCCTAAAGGGCAAATCAAATCCAGCCAAACAGCCACTTGCAATTGAAATGAAAGAATGACTGTTCTTCCTGTGTTGGAAGGAGACAGGACAGGGAAGATTCTCAGAGCAACCCACTCAAGTAGTATGGTTGTTCTTTCTTCTCCTGAGTCGTCAATTCAATGAAATAGAAAGTGAAGCCTCTGGGGGTGGTCAGGTGGTCAGGTGTGTGTTAACAAATACAATTCCTAGAGACAAATTCTACAGCTCTCACTGTGGGAGCTCTCCATGATTGTCATGATGAATCCGAAGTTTGTCTCACTGTACGTGAAATCTGTCCAAATCTGACCCCTGTTTCATCTCCATTATTCTTGTCTTTGGGTCAAGTAAATATTATTTATAATTGCATTTTAATTTTTCTGTTAAATTTTACCCAATGCCTCTTTGCATTGTTTTATTTTCTTTTACTTTATTTAATTCATTTTATTTTAGTGGTTGTTCTAGGAATGAAGATGTATTTTCCTAAATATTTGCAATCTATTTATAATTAATATATAATAATACCACTTCATCTCAAATGCAAAATCTTTGAAAATGCACTTACATACTAATATGGTTAGGCTTTGTGTCCCCACCCAAATCTCATCTTGAATTGTAATCCCCAGGTGTTTAGGGAGAGACTTGGTTGGGAAGTGATTGGATTATGGGGGTGGTTTGTCCCATGCTGTTCTGATGATAGTGAGTGAGTTCTCATGAGATCTAATGATTTTATGAGCATCTGGCATTTCCCCTGTTTGTACCTCTCTCTCGCCTGCTGCCAGGTAAGGTGTGCCTGCTTCCCCTTCCACCATAATTATAAGTTACCTGAGGCCTCTCAGTCATGTGGAACTGTGAGTCAATAAATCTTTTTTGTTTATAAATTACCCAGTCTCACATAGTATCTTCATAGCAATGTGAAAACAGATTAATACATATACTCTCTATTCTTTGTGGCATGTTTCTTATATGCACTACATCTACATATGTTGTAAAATTCATAAGACAATGTCATATTTTTTATTTAATTATTAGTATGTATTTTAAAGAAATAAATAGAAAACATAATATATCTACACATTTGTTTTTATTTACTTCTGAAAGTCTGATTTTCCTTTTTTACATTGTTCCCCTGACAAGCTTTCTTTATTATTTTGTGTAGTGTAGATTTGTTAGCACCAAATCCTTGCATTATTTATGACATTATTATTTGAAAGGTATGTACACTGTGTAAACAAATCTGCTGGAAACACACATATACATGTGTATGTGTGTGTATTTCATATACACACATATATATGTACACACACACACACACACACACACTATACAGTTTTCCCTGGATCTTTGTGTCTTTATTTCTGAGGGCTCTCATGTCATATAAAACTTTGACTGAATATATTTGTTATGATTTTCTTTTGTAGAACTCTCTTTCATTATATGGGTGTCAGCTATGAACCTTACAATGGATGAGGATAAGATATTACTTACTCTACCCAAAATTGCCAGCATTGCAATTATTTTTGTTAATAGGTTTATGTTACAAACAAGGTTTATAGTGAAATAAGCAGAATGTGAAGTTATACCAACAATATGGCCACAACTTTATCAAAAGTTCATGTAAGCCACTCACCCCCTGCGTCCCACAACACACATATACTACAGAGAAAGGATTTAAATTAAATGCACTAAAATCTCAACAGTGGATCTATAGAGGTAGGAATACCAGTGACTTCTTATCTTTCACTTTTTATAGGGATTTTGATTGTCAGGGTTGACAAAATCACTGTATTTTGCCCTGCAGTGTTGAGCAAAGACAATTCTTGCTTTGTGTTGACTCTAGGACCACAAGTCCCTTGAAAACACCCTATGTCTCTTTTGTGTGAGCAAGTACTTTCTTTTGTATTGCCATTTTCCTATGAAAAGAAGGAAGCCAAGCTGACTTTTCCAAGGTCATTCCTTAAAGTTTCCAAGACACTTGAGTCTCATAATAACCAAAAGTGGATCTAGAATTATCTACCTGGTGATAGAAATAGCTTTATGAAAAGTCCTCCTACCACTGTGTCAATAGTTCTCCAAGGTAAAAATGTGAACTATTAATACATTTATAGAAAAGGACACAGAGAGATCTTCTTAGCAAAGATGGCTTACTAGAGTCAGCCAGAAAGAGCTTCTCTCACAGAGACCAGACCACCAAGAAGACTAGAACATCCTGAACAGATTCTAGGAAAGGAGGCATCAAGAGTAAATGGAGGAAGGAGGCAGACCCTGGGCTGAAAGGAGAGGAAGCTGGGAATGCTGTATGTGATTGCCAACTACTAAGACTCATTTCTGGCCTTGACTGGTTCCTGGGGAAGGGCTGAGTAAAATAGGCATGGAGTGGCCCACTCTCACCATGGACCTCCAGAATACTACCTATATGACACCCCACAACCACCACAGACATTTGAGCTGAAAGGGAAAACTTCCAGATCAGTTGTCAGAGACAGAACTCCAGTCTGCATAGAACCCATTGGGTTTGGTGTGGAAATGGCTTCAGTGAAGCATAGCCATGGATGCCCATCCCTCAAGGCTTGCCATACTCCTGTAGGTAGGTTTAGCTTTTGTTGAGTGACAAATCTGAACAAAGAAGGGATATCTTGCCTTTGGGATGCAGCCAGTCTGATCTGAGTGTCCCTCTGTCTGCTGGCCTCTCCCAGGGTCCCTGCCTGGCTGCACCCACTTGCAAGGCATCCTTAGTTGCCCCCACTGAAGCACGTGCCAGTGGCTATGACCATGGCTTTTTCAGAGGCAGACCTTGCCTTGTTTTGCAGACAGAACCTTACTGGCATGCACCTGCCCACACCCTTCTTCCATCATTTTGCCACCATGCACAGAAGCACGGACCCCACCGCTGCCCCCGTGCCAGTGCATGCTGCACACAGGACCTACTGCCTCCCTGCCAGCAGTGCACTAAAACGCTTTTGACAGAGTGTTGTTACCAGAGAACTGGGAACACCTTGGCCCCTTCAAGACAACAGGTGCTTAACATTCATGGCCAGAGAAAAAAGCTTTTCTTTAGCCTCAATGGGACAGAGAAAAAATGTGAACCTTGTCTCAGCCTCCCAGAGATAGAATATGCAGTACGAGCATGCTGAATTGAATGTTGGCCCTCTGAAATTACCCAGAAATGAAGCAAATTACAAAACCCAACTTTTACTACAGTTAAACACTAAAAGGCATCAAATAATATAAAAGCAAAAAGGCCCGTACAAAGGACAGCAATTTCAAACGTTAAAGGAACATCAGTCCACACAGATAAGAAAGAACGAATGTGAGAACTCAGGCAATTCTAAAAGCCAGAGTGTCTTCTCTCCTACCTCCAAAAGACTGCACTAGCTCACCAGCAATGGCCTTAACCAGACTGAAATGGTTAAAATGACAGACATAGAATTTAGAATATGGATGGCAATGAAGCTCACAGAGCTTCAGGAGAAAGTTGAAACCCAATACAAGGAATCTAAAGAATCCAATAAAATGATAGAAGAGCTAAAAGATGAAATAGCCATTTTAAGAAAGAACCAAAATGATATTATAGAGTTCAAAACCTTACTACAAGAGTTTCATAATAGAATTGGAAGTATTAATAGCAGAATAGACCAAGCTGTGGAAAGAATATCAGAGCTTCAAGACTAGTTTTTCAAATCAACGCAGTCACACCAAAATAAATGAAAAAAAAAAAATTTAAAATGAACGAAATATCTGAGAAACAGAATTATGCAAACAGACCAAACCTATGACTCACTGACATTCCAGAAGGAAAGAGAGAGAGAGAGAGAGAGAGAGAGAGAGAATGAGAGCAAACAACTTGGAAGACACATTTGAGGATATTGTCCACAAAAATTTTCCAACCTAACTAGACAGGTCATCATGCAAATTCAGGAAATTCAGAGAACCCTTGTTAGATAGTATATAACATGACCATCCCCAAAACACACAATCAGTAGATTCTCCAAGGTTAATCTGAAAGAAAAAAAATTTTACAGGCAGATGGGGAGAAGGGACAGGTCACCTACAAATGGAACGCCATCAAGATAACAGAAAAACTTTTAGCAGAAACCTTACAAGCCAAAAGAAATTGGGGCCTCTATATAGCATCTTTAATGAAAAGAAACTCCAACTAATAATTTCATATCCAGCCAAATTAAGTGAAGGAGCAATAAAACAATTTTCAGACAAGCAAATGCCTAGGGAATTCATTACCACCGGATCTGCCTTATAAGATGTCCTTCAGGGAATGCTAAACATGGAAACAAAAGATGGTTACCTGCCACCACAAAACACACTGAAGTACATAGCCCACTGACACTATAAAGCAACTATACAATCAAGTCTATATAACAACCAGCTGACAGCATGAGGACACGATGAAATCCTTACCTATCAATAATCACTTAGAATGTAAATGGGCAAAATGTCCCACTTAAAAGGCACAGCCTGGAAAATTGTATAAAAAAAAAAGCAAGGTCCAGCTGTATGCTGTCTTCACCAGATTCACCTCACATGCAGTGACACATATAGGCTCAAAGTAAAGGGATGGAGAAAGATCTATAAAGCAGACAGAAAACAAACGGAGCAGGAATTTTTATTTATTTGTCTTTTATAAAGACAAACCAGACTTTAAGAATGATTAAAAAGGAAAAAGAAGGGCATTACATAATGATAAATGGTTCAATTAAACAAGAAGACTTAACTATCCTAAACATACATGCACCCAACACTGGAGCATCCAGATTCATAAAACAAGTTCTTAAAGACCTGCAAAGAGACTTAGATAACCACACAATAGTAGTGAGAGACTTCAACACCTCACTGACAGTTTTAGACAGATCACTGAGGCAGAAGACTAGCAGATATTCAGGACCTAAACTCAACATTTGACCAAACAGACCTAAAAGATATCTACAGAACACTTCATCCAAAACAACAGAATATGTAATATTATCATCTGTAAATGGCACATACTCTAAGATTGAGCACACTCTGCCAGAAAGCAATTCTAAGGAAACTTTACAAAGGAAAATTACACCAACCACACTGCTGAGCCACAGCATAATAAAAATAGACATTAATAACAAGAAGATCTCTCAAAACTATACAATTACATGGAAATCATATAACCTGCTCCTGAATGGCTTTGGGTAAATGACAGAATTAAAGCAGAAATCAAGAAATTATTTGAAACTAATGAAAACAAAGGTACATCATACAAAGGATCTCTGGGACACAGCTAAAGCAGTGTTAAGATCAAAGATCATAGCATTAAATGCCAATATCAAAAATTTAGAAATATCTTAAATTAGAAACTTAACATCACACCGAAAGGAAGTAGGAAAACAAGAGCCAACCAACCTGAAAGCTAGCAGAAGAAAATAAATAACCCAAATCAGAACTGTACTGAACAAACTTGAGACACAAAAATCCATACAAAAGGTCAATGAAAGCAAAAGTTTGTTTTTTGAAAGAATAATAAACTGCTAGCTAGGCTGAAAAAGAAAAAAGAGAGAAGCTCTAAATAAACATAATCAGAAATGACAAGGGTGACATTACCAATGAACCCAAAGAAATACAAGAAATCCTCAGAGACTATTACAAACACCTCTGTGCACACAAATTAGAAAACATAGAATAAATGAGTAAGTTCCTGGAAATATAAAACCTCCCAAGATTGAACCAGGAAGAAATTGAATACTTGAAGACATCAATAATAATTTCCAAAATTGAATCAGTAATAAAAAAGCTACCAGGCCAGGCATGGTGGCTCATGCCTGTAATCCCAGCACTTTCAGAGGCTGAGGCGGGCGGATCATGAGGTCAGGGGATTGAGACCACGGTGAAACACCATCTCTACTAAAAATACAAAAAATTAGCTGATCGCGCTGGCGGGCACCTGTAGTCCCAGCTACTCGGGAGGCTAAGGCAGGAGAATGGCGTGAACCCAGAAGGCGGAGCTTGCAGTGAGCCCAGATCCCAGATGGCGCCACTGCATTCCAGCCTGGGTGACAGAGCGAGACTACACCACAAAAAAAAAAAAGCTACCAACCAAAAAAGTCTTGGAGCAGACAAATTCACAGCCAAATTCTACTAGCTGTATAATGGAAACCTGGTACCAATCCTCCTGAAACTATGCCAAAAAGCTGAGGAGAGACTTTTTCCTAATTCATTCTATGAGGCCAGAATCATTCTGATGCCAAAACCCGGTAGAAACACAATGAAAAACGCAAACTTCAGGACAATATCCCTGATGAACTTAGACACAAAAATCCTCAACAAAATACTAGCAAATCAAATTCAGCAGGATATCAAAAAGTTAATCCACCATGAGAAAGTAGGCTTTATTTCTGATATGTGAGGTTGGTTCAATATATGCAAATCAATAAATATGATTTATCACATGAACAGAACTAAAAACAAAAACCACATGATCTCAAAAGATGCATAAAGGCTTTTGATAAAATTTAACATCCATTCATATTAAAACCATCAACAAACTAGGCATTGAAGGAATATACCTCAAAATAATGAGAGCCGTCTATGACAGACCCACAGCTAATGTCATACTGAATGGGAAAAAGCTGAAAGCATTTCATTTGAGAAATGGAATAAGACAAGTATGTTCACTCTCACCACCCCTATTCAACATAATACTGGAAGTCCTAGCCAGAACAATCAGGCATGAGAAAAATACAAAAGGCATCCAAATAGGAAGAGATGAAATCAAATTATCTCTCTTCTCAAATGATACGATTCCCTACACAGAAAACCCATAGTGTCTACACAAAGGCCACTAGAACTAATAAACAAGGTCAGTAAAGCTTCAGGATACTAAATAATGTACAAAGAGCAGTAGCATTTGTACACACTGATAATGTCCAAGCTAGGAGCCAAATCAAGCATGCAATATCATTCACAATAGTCACAAAAACAACAAAATACTTCCGAATACAGCTAACCAGGGAGATGAGAGATCTCTACAATTAGAATTACAAAAGACTGGGTGGAGCCAAGATGGCTGAATAGGAATAGCTCCAGTCTAGAGCTCCCAGCATGAGCGACGCAGAAGTACCGGGTACCGGGCTCATCTCACTGGGGAGTGACACTGGGGAGTGTTGGAAAGTGGGTGCAGGACAGTGGGTACAGTGCACCCAGCATGAGCCGAAGCAGGGCGAGACAGTGCCTCACCCAGGAAGCCCAAGGGGTCAGGGAATTCCCTTTCCTTGTCAAAGGGGTGACAGATGGCACCTGGAAAATCAGATCACTCCCACCCTAATACTGTGCTTTTCCAATGGTCTTAGCAAATGGCACACCAGATTATATCCTGTGCCTGGCTCGGAAGGTCCTAAGCCCATGGAGCCTCGCTCATTGCTAGCACAGCAGTCTGAGATCAAACTGCAAGGCAGCAGCGAGGCTCGGGGAGGGGCACCTGCCATTGCTGAGGCTTGAGTAGGTAAACAAAGCAGCCAGGAAGCTTGAACTGGGTGGAGCCCATGGCAGCTCAAGGAGGCCTGCCTGCCTCTGTAGACTCCACCTCTGGGGGCAGGGAACAGCCAAACAAAAGGCAGCAAAATCCTCTGCAGACTCAAATGTCCCTGCCTGACAGCTTTGAAGAGCGTAGTGGTTCTCCCAGTACACAGCTGGAGATCTGAGAACAGACAGACTGCCTCCTCAAGTGGGTCCCTGACCCCCAAGAAGCCTAACTGGGAGGCACCCTCCAGTAGGGGCAGACTGATACCTCACACAGCCAGGTACTCCTCTGAGACAGAACTTCTAGAGGAATGATCAGGCAGCAACATTTCCTGCTCACCAGAATCTGCTGTTCTGCAGCCTCTGCTGCTGATACCCAAGCAAACAGGGTATGGAGTGGACCTCCAGCAAACTCTAACAGACCTGCAGCTGAGGGTCCTGACTGTTAGAAGGAAAACTAACAGACAAAAGGACATCCACACCAAAACCCCATCTGTACGTCACCATCATCAAAGACCAAAGGTAGATAAAACCACAAAGATGGGGAAAAAAACAGAGCAGAAAAAGTGGAAACTCTAAAAATCAGAGCGCCTCTCCTCCTCCAAAGGAACATAGCTCCTCACCAGCAACAGAACACAGCTGGATGGAGAATGACTTTGATGAGTTGAGAGAAGAAGGCTTCAGATGATCAAACTACTCTGAGCTAAAGGAGGAAGTTCGAATCCATAGCAAAGAAGTTAAAAATCTTGAAAAAATATTAGATGAATGGCTAACTAGAATAACCAATGCAGAGAAGTCCTTAAAGGACCTGATGGAGCTGAAAACCAAGGCATGAGAACTACGTGATGAATGCACAAGCCTCAGTAGCTGATTCGATCAAGGGGAAGAAAGAGTATCAGTGATTGAAGATCAAATGAATGAAACAAAATGAGAAGAGAAGTTTAGAGAAAAAAGAATAAAAAGAAATGAACAAAGCCTCCAAGCAATATGGGACTATGTGAAAAAACCAAATCTACATCTGATTGGTGTACCTGAAAGTGACAGGGAGAATGGAACCAAGTTGGAAAACACTCTGCAAGATATTATCCAGGAGAACTTCCCCAATCTAGCAAGGCAGCCCAACATTCAAACTCAGGAAATACAGAGAATGCCACAAAGATACTCCTCGAGAAGAGCAACTCCAAAACATATAATTGCCAGATTCACCAAAGTTGAGATGGAAGAAAAAATGTTAAGGGCAGCCAGAGAGAAAGGTCGGATTACCCACAAAGGGAAGCCCATCAGACTAACAGCTGATCTCTCAGCAGAAACTCTACAAGCCAGAAGAGAGTGGGGGCCAATATTCAACATCTTAAAGAAAAGAATTTTCAACCCAGAATTTCATATCCAGCCAAACTAAGCTTCATAAGTGAAGGAGAATTAAAATCCTTTACAGACAAGCAAATGCTGAGAGATTTTGTCACCACCAGGCCTGCCCTAAAAGACCCCTTGAAGGAAGCACCAAACATGGAAAGGAACAACTGGTACCAGCCACTGCAAAAACATGCCAAATTGTGAAGACCATCGAGGCTAGAAAGAAACTGCATCAACCAACCAGCAAAATAACCAGCTAACATCATAATGACAGGATCAAATTCACACCTAACAATATTAACCTTAAATGTAAATGGGCTAAATGCTCCAATTAAGAGACACAGACTGGCAAATTGGATAAAGAGTCAAGACCCATCAGTGTGCTGTATTCAGGAAATCCATCTCACGTGCAGAGACACATATAGGCTCAAAATAAAGGGATGGAGGAAGATCTACCAAGGAAATGGAAAACAAAAAAAGGCAGGGGTTGCAATCCTAGTCTCTAATAAAACAGACTTTAAACAAACAAAGATCAAAAGAGACAAGGCCATTACATAATGTTAAAGGGATCAATTCAACAAGAAGAGCTAACTATGCTAATTATATATTCACCCAATACAGGAGCACCCAGATTCATAAAGCAAGTCCTTAGAGACCAACGAAGAGACTTAGACTCCCACACAATAATAATGGGAGACTTTAACACCCCACTGTCAACATTAGACACATCAACAAGACAGAAAGTTAACAAGGATATCCAGCAATTGAACTCAGCTTTGCACCAAGCGGAGCTAATAGACATCTACAGAACTCTCCACCCCAAATCAACAGAATATACATTCTTCTCAACATCACACCACACTTACTCCAAAATTGACCACATAGTTGGAAGTAAAGCAGTCCTCAGCAAATGTAAAAGAACGGAAACTATAACAAACTATCTCTCAGACCACAGTTCAATCAAACTAGAACTCAGGATTAAGAAATTCACTCAAAACTGCTCAACTATATGGAAACTGAACAACCTGCTGCTGAATGACTACTGGGTACATAACGAAATGAAGGCAGAAATAAAGATGTTCTTTGAAACCAATGACAGTAAAGACACAACATACCAGAATCTCTGGGACACATTCAAAGCAGTGTATGAGGGAAATTTATAGCACTAAATGCCCACAAGAGAAAGCAGGAAAGATCTAAAATTGACACCCTAACATCACAATTAAAAGAACTAGAGAAGCAAGAGCAAACACATTCAAAAGCTAGCAGAATGAAAGAAATAACTAAGATCAGAGCAGAACTGAAGGAAATAGAGACACAAAAAACCCTTCAAAAAATCAACGAATCCAGGAGCGGGTTTCTCGGAAAGATCAACAAAATTGATAGACCACTAGCAAGACTAATAAAGAAGAAAAGAGAGAAGAATCAAATAGATGCAGTAAAAAATGATAAAGGGGATATCACCACCAATCCCACAGAGATACAAAATACCATCAGAGAATACTATAAACAACTCTATGCAAATAAACTAGAAAATCTAGAAGAAATTGATAAATTCCTCAACACATACACCCTCCCAAGACTAAACCAGGAAGAAGTTGAATCTCTGAATAGACCAACAACAGGCTCTGAAATTGAGGCAATACTTAATAGCTTACCCACCAAAACAAGTCCAAGACCAGATGGATTCACAGCCGAATTCTACCAGAGGAACAAGGAGGAGGTGGTACCATTCCTTCTGAAACTATTCCAATCAATAGAAAAAGAGGGAATCCTCCCTAACTCATTTTATGAGGCCAGCATCATCCTGATACCAAAGCCTGGCAGAAACACAACCAAAAAAGAGAATTTTAGACCAATATCCCTGATGAACATCGATCCAAAAATCCTCATTAAAATGCTGGCAAACCGAATCCAGCAGCACATCAAAAAGTGTATCCACCATGATCCAGTGGGCTTCATCCCTGGGATGCAAGGCTGGTTCAACATAAGCAAATCAATAAACGTAATCCAGCATATAAACAGAACCAATGACAAAAACCATATGATTATCTCAATAGATGCCTTTGACAAAATTCAACAACCCTTCATGCTAAAAACTCTCAATAAATTAGGTATTGATGGGACATATCTCAAAATAATAAGAGCTATCTATGACAAACCCACAGCCAATACCATACTGAATGGGCAAAAACTGGAAGCATTCCCTTTGAAAACGGGCACAAGACAGGGATGCCCTCTCTCACCACTCCTATTCAACATAGCGTTGGAAGTTCTAGTCAGGGCAATAAGGCAGGAGAAGGAAATAAAGAGTATTCAATTAGGAAAAGAGGAAGTCAAACTGTCCCTGTTTGCAGATGACATGATTGTATATCCAGAAAACCCCATTGTCTCAGCCCAAAATCTCCTTAAGCTGATAAGCAACTTCAGCAAAGTCTCAGGATACAAAATCAATGTAGAAAAATCACAAGCATTCTTATACACCAATAACAAACAGAGAGCCAAATCATGAGTGAACTTCCATTCACAATTGCTTCAAAGAGAATAAAATACCTAGGAATCCAACTTATAAGGGATGTGAAGGACGTCTTCAAGGAGAACTACAAACCACTGCTCAATGAAATAAAAGATGATATAAATAAATGGAAAAACATTCCATGCTCATGGGTAGGAATAATCAATATCGTGAAAATGGCCATACTGCCCAAGATAATTTATAGATTCAATGCCATCCCCATCAAACTACCAATGACTTTCTTCACAGAATTGGAAAAAACTACTTTAAAGTTCATATGGAACCAAAAAGGAGCCCGCATTGCCAAGTCAATCCCAAGCCAAAAGAACAAAGCTGGAGGCATCATGCTACCTGACTTCAAACTATACTACAAGGCTACAGTAACCAAAACATCATGGTACTGGTACCAAAAGAGTGATATAGACCAATGGAACAGAACAGAGCCCTCAGAAATAATGCCACATATCTACAATGATCTGCTCTTTGACAAACCTGACAAAGACAAGAAATGGGGAAAGGATTCCCTATTTAATAAATAGTGCTGGGAAAACTGGCTAGCCATATGTAGAAAGCTGAAACTGGATCCCTTCCTTACACCTTATACAAAAATTAATTCAAGATGGATTAGAGACTTAAGTGTTAGACATAAAACCATAGAAACCCTAGAGGAAAACCTAGGCAATACCATTCAGGACATAGGCATGGGCAAGGACTTTATGTCTAAAACACCCAAAGCAATGGCAACAAAAGCCAAAATTGACAAATGGGATCTAATTAAACTAAAGAGCTTCTGCACAGCAAAAGAAACTACCATCAGAGTGAACAGGCAACCTACAAGATGAGAGAAAATTTTTGCAACCTACTCATCTGACAAAGGGCTAATATCCAGAATCTACAATGAACTCAAATTTACAAGAAAAAAAAAAACCCCATCAAGATGTGAGTGAAGGATATGAACAGACATTTCTCAAAAGAAGACATTTATGCAGCCAAAAAACACTTGCAAAAATGCTCATCATCACTGGCCATCAGAGAAATGCAAATCAAAACCACAATGAGATACCATCTCACACCAGTTAGAATGGCGATCATTAAAATGTCAGGAAACAACAGGTGCTGGAGAGGATGTGGAGAAACAGGAACACTTTTACACTGTTGGTGGGACTGTCAACTAGTTCAATCATTGTGGAAGTCAGTGTGGCGATTCCTCAGGGATCTAGAACTAGAAATACCATTTGACCCAGCCATCCCATTACTGGGTATATACCCAAAGGATTATAAATCATGCTGATATAAAGACACATGTACACGTATGTTTATTGTGGCACTATTCACAATAGCAAAGAGTTGGAACCACCCCAAATGTCCAACAATGATAGACTGGATTAAGAAAATGTGGCACATATACACCATGGAATACTATGCAGCCATAAAGAATGATGAGTCCAAGACCTTTGTAGGGACATGGATGAAGCTGGAAACCATCATTCTGAGCAAGCTATCACAAGGACAAAAAGCCAAACACCGCATGTTCTCACTCATAGGTGGGAATTGAACAGTGAGAACACATGGACACAGGAAGGGGAACATCACACACAAGGGATTGTTGTGGGGTGGGGGGAGGGTGGAGGGATAGCATTAGGAGATATACCTAATGCTAAATGAGGAGTTAATGGGTGCAGCACACCAACATGGCCCATGGATACATATGTAACAAACCTGCACATTGTGCACATGTACCCTAAAACTTAAAGTATAATAATAATAAAATTTAAAAAAAAGAAACAAAAGTCAACCTGACTTCTGTGAGAGATGTAGAAAACTAATGAGAAGGAAGGGCCAGTTAAGAGACCACCAAGACAGTGGACGTCCAGCTGAGAAGAAGTAAGAAGGCAATCACCAGGGAGAACATCAGATCAATTTGAACAGAAGCTTTCTGTTGACTTTTATCAGACTATTGAAACGGATCTATGATGTAGGACTCTGATAGAAAAAAGGTTGAATTTTAAATTATTTAAAGAAAACACGTATAAATCTGATATCACACGATCCTGTACTGAATTTTACATATTTAGTTACCCTATTGATAGTAAGTTTGTACTTCAATCTAACTATAATCTTGTTGAGATCCTTTCAATACTTCTTCCATTGTATCATTACTACAGTTCATGGATATTAGGGATATAACATAAAACATTTTCCATACTAAACTTGGTTCACCCTGGAATTATAAAATACAAGGGCACTAATGGTTTCCCGTTTGCACATGGACATATGTTATATCATCATACATAAATTTCAATAAAATATGCATAATTGAAAAAGGACTATGAAAATGTGTGTTTATACAGAGTATGTGTAGTTCATAGAATGAACAGTTAAATCTAGTAGCATGTGTCTCTTCTTCATGGATAACTTTGGAATTAACATTTCTGTGGAAACAATTCCGTTTTTTTTTTCACAGAGTTGGGAAAGCAAAATCTAGCAAACATCTAGCTAAAGACAAATCATCCATACTTTAATTGTCAACTTTCCAGGATATTTGCTTTTCTTTATTTCTATGGTAAAGTCATTCTTGTTTCAAGTATTTCTGGAGCTGGCTAAGAAAACGGTTTCACTGCTGGACATGAAATTACCACCTTCTCCCTTAATCTAATTGTATAGTAACACCTTGGGAAGTCATTTTTGTAATGAATAAAATTTCTCATTACACTCAATCATTTAGAATATTAGGGAAATATGTTGTTATGCATAAATTGTCTGCCAAATGTCAGACATTGTGCTTAGTGATTCATATTTGTCGTCCCGCTTACTACATGAGAAAATCCATGGAGAAATATATTGCTGTACTCAATTTACTTACAAAGGAATTAAAACACAGATTATGTCATTTGCCAAAGACACAGACCCAAGAAATGAAGCAGAAATGTGGATACATGTAAGTCTGATGGCATAGCCTGGTTGCTTCTATTGTAATAGAATAATTTGAAATAAACTTTTATTGAACATCTCCCAAGATGATAGTTCAGAGTTAGTCATTGCTAAAGAGAAAGTGATTTTGTATTACTAGTCTCTGTCTTCTAGCTGGATAATAGATACATGAAATTGCATGGCCCTGTGCAGGATAATCTTTCCAATGAGGTGTATTTTTAAAACAATTCTATCTTCTAAATAAGTAATTCCATTGATTTTTTATCACGGTCTCTTGGCCTTCTAGATTATTTTTTCATCTTTGCCCACTGTAACCATTTTTTGATTGTGATAAGAATATTTAACATAAGATTATCTCTTTTAAAACATGAAGTGTACAATACAGTGTTAACTATAGGCACAGTGCTGTACAGAAGATCTCTAGAACTAATTCATCCTTCATAGCTGAAAATTCATGCTCACTGAACAGCAGGTCCCCATTTCTCCCTTTATTTGGGCCTTGGCAACCACCATTCCACTCTGTTTCTATGAGTTCAAGTATTTTAGATACCTCATATAATTGGAATTGTGCATTGTTTGTTCTTCTGTAAGTGATTTAATTTACTTAGTACGATGTACTCAAAGTTTATGTTGTCACATATCGCAGGATTTCCTTCTTTTTTAGGGCTCAGTGGTATTCCGTTGTGTCTGTGTGAGTATATATCTGAATGCCACATCCTTTCATCACATCAGGGAGATCACAGTATGTTTTGTTCACTCTCTTTCCCCCATACTGTCAACTTTTTCCTTCCTGTTGTTAAAATTCATATGAACCTACACATCCGGGAGGTACATATGTTCTCTAATACATTTTATATAAAAGAACCAACAAGAAAAAACAGAAGAAACAGAAATCTCTTTCAACTCATTTCACTCCCCAAGGATGATCCTCTTTCTTCTCTTTCACAGCCAATACATATATTTATTACTTCTGTGTTTTTATCTTTTATTCATTAATTCATTCCAATTGGATGTCTTCATCTTCACTCCATGCCAACAACTCTCACTGATATCACCATTGGCCTTTTTGCCACTACATCATTGGATGATCTTAATCACCATTTTGTTTACACTTTTAGCATCATTAAACTCTACTGTCTAATAGATGATTGGTGAAAAAATGTTCCTCTGATTTAAACACACCATATTCTTTTTTATTTCCTCCTACATCTCTAGCTTATTCTTCTATTGAATACTACGAAAGTCATTTAGATACCCTCTCCCTTGACTCCTACAATAAAACCTGGAAAACCGAACTAGCCTATTTCTTTAGACTTTTCATAGTGAGCTGTGACTAAACTATATATTGCTAATATGTTCTGGAATATATAATTTAGTCAGAAGTCTTTGAGGGAGGTTACATTTTCACTTTGCCCATTATGTTCATCTCTGCTTTTATTTTTACTATCTGACCACACATTCCATTTTTTGTAGATGGCAGCAGTTACTCTGAACACATGAAGATAGATGCCATATGGTAAGGATTATAGAGCAGAAAAATAGAAAGTGTCTAGATTCTTGATGACATTCTTTGACAACTGCATCAGCCTTGGGCCGCATATTCCAAGATTTCTTATTGTGGAAATCATATTTTTATGTGTTTAAGGTTGCCTTTTCAGTTTTCCTTTTTTTACAGCTCAATGTATGTCCCTTGATCCTAAAATCTCCATTTTATTCCCATCATTCTAAGGATATGTTAAAAAGGCTCAAGCATTGGTTACAAAAGCCTTACAGGATTAGGCATTTTCTTAGTCTTCCCCTCTGTTTGTTTCACTACTCTTCATAATTGGCTTCCTTTTTGTTTGTTGCATTTACCATATTCTAGCCTGTCTTTGTATACACTGTTTCTTCTGCCTGCAATTCTTTCCTGTACTCATACCTCAGTTTAATATCACTCTTTTGGAAAGCATTTCTGCCCCTCGAAGTAAGTTTCCCTCTGTTTCTTTTCATTCACCATTGCATCCTCAGTACATAAAGTTGTGTCTGACATCTAGGACATATTTAATAAATAATTCTGACAAAATTGAAATAGAATGATATTGGATTCCCCCCATAGATGTTACTCTTCCATCTTGAGTTTCCTATTCTTCAGCTTGCTAACCTTCCCTATGTATCAATTTTTATAGTGTGGTATCGTAAATACTGTCATAAGTTTTGTTCCTCAAGAGGCAGACGACTCAGATTGAATTTAGCAGGTAGGTGTTTTATTAGGGAGTGCCCTTGTAATCATCACCTTCATTAGTGAGTGGAAGGAGGCAGGAATGAGCAGAGGAAGAAGTCAAGTCCAGTTGTATTTTGTATTTTAAGTCTAATGACTGTCTTGACCTATACGCCAGGTATCTCTGGAGCTAACGTAGCTCATCAAAGTTTTCTCAAGTGGGACTGAGATGGACCTGCCTTTATCTTTTAACATCAATTAATCATTGGATGCAGACTGGCTATTCGGAGGTATCAGAGTAGGTTATTTTAAAGTCAGAAGCAGCTTCAGTGTTGGTGCTTCCAGGTAGCTTTTTGTTTACTTGATGAATTTGATTTTGAATGGTTTCTCTCAAGTTGCATGAACTTCTACTGAATTTAGTTTCTTTACTGAGTTTGCTTTCATTGCAGTAATGATTTTAGCTAGGATAGAAAAAGAGACATGTATTTATTTTATTATATACTGAAATTGAATAAAATCTATAGCTTTTATCAGTTTCCTAAAAATGGACTAGGAAATGGTGTCTGCAGGAAGATTATGGGAGGTACATCTAGAACAATACTTATGAAGGAAAGAAGGAAGTGAGATGAGGCAGAGGGAAAATGTGAAATTCTCCTCCCAATCATGGAGGTAATGTGAAGTTGGGTGGCTCTCCAGAACTGTCCTGAAATAAGGAACAGGGGCTGTGTCTTTCCATCTCCACATCCGTCAGTTATTGAATGAGGGCTACCTCCTAGGATGAAACAAATCTTTTGGAGTTGCTCTTTGAATCCTCTCATACCTTCCATGCTTATTAGACTTCAATCCATATGTTAGCCAATAATCTTTGTCAAATGTACATTGGATTTTTATTTTCTCTACATAAATGTTTGTTTTATTAGCTTCCTTTATAAACTGAAAATAATAATCAAATCCCTCAGAACAGTCTATATGTGATCTGTGCCACTCTGCCTTAACTCATTTATTTGAATGTGTCAAATTCTTCATATCCATAAGACCTTTAAACCTGCTATAGTCTACCAAAAAAAAAAAAAAAAGTATTCCAAAGGACAGTATTATCCAGAGAGAATTAAGCTGACTCATATTTTAAGCCCAACTTTGCTGCAGTGGTAAAATTGAGTGCCAAGCCAAATCAAGATAGCAAGAATCTCTTGAGAGAGATATATATATATATATATATATCTCCCATTACTAGGTATATAACCCAAAGATGATTATAAATCATTCTATTATAAAGATACATGCACACTTCTGTTTACTGAAGCACTCTTTATAATAGCAAAGACTTGGAACCAAACTAAATGCCCATCAATGATAGACTGGATAAAGAAAATGTGGCACATATACACTATGGAATACTATGCACCCACAAAAAAAGAATGAAATCATGTCCTTTGCAGGCACATGGATGAAGGTGGAAGTCATCATTCTCAGCAAACTAACACAGGAACAGAAAACCAAACACTGCATGTTCTCACTCTTAAGTGGGAGTTGGACAATGAGAACACATGGACACAGGGAGGGAACATCACACACTGGGGCCTGTCGGGGATGGAGGTCAAGTGGAAGGAGAGCATTAGGACAAATACGTAATGCATGCAGGGCTTAAAACCTAGATGAAGGTTTGGTAAGTGCAGCAAACTGCCATAGCACATGCCTGCCTGTGTAACAAACTGCATATTCTGCATGTGTATCCCGGAACTTAAAGTAAAATTTAAAAAGGAAGAAATATTAAAATGGCATTGTATAAATTTACATTTTGAATTAAATTCAAACATACAAGAAACTGATTTGTATGGTATACTAAATATATTTAGAAAAATTCATTCATGAAAATCATAAGCTGTAGATGCATAAAAATTACATTTTAAAATGCTATATCAGAAACTTATCCCAATATTGTCACAACCTATGAAAATTCTTAACAGCTCTACAAATAGTAATATTATCAGGAAGACTTTTCTCAAAATTAAAATCATAGAAAATTATATGTGATCTTATATCTACCAAGATCAACTGATTTTGTTTTTCAACAACCTCAATTGAAAATAAATTTCTAGATGCAGAAATATTAATTACCAAAAAAAATTTTAGAAAAAAATCTTAGAACAGTCTTATAATCAATCAAACTATAGAATTACTAAAGTGGATTTACTTTCTAATATAAAAACATGATACCAAAATATGTTTACAATTTTTGTTACTAATGTTATTCATTTATCACCCTTATGTCTTATACAGATTAAGTATTTGTAAAGGAAAAACCTGTGTGCTTAGTAGTTTTTATGATACTTTATTTTCTCTCTTTAATGACAGCCTCTGGCTTTTAATTTTATACTGGTCCCTCAAATTAATAGACAGTCCTCTCTAAATCTTAGGATATAAGTAACTTTTATTAAAGCCTGAGAGAGAATTTACTAGGCAGACGTAATTTATACTATGGAAATTTATCATTATGTTGTTGCCTTTTATGGGATTCACAGAGTAAAACAGTAATAATAGGTAGAATTCAAATTCCAAAATCCTACCTTACTCTCATCCATATTATATAACAGTGTAAGTTTAAATACAAGTAAATTTGAAGATCAATTTTTATTTAAGAATTTTGCAGGAAGATTTAGAGTACTGAGCAATATTTTATTTTTTTCTGAACTTAGGTCTGAGGAAATGTATTGGTGTATGTTCTCTGCTTATGAATTCAAGTCATCACCTTTATAGCTTGTAATATGGCCCTGAGGTAGAGCCCTAGTTTCAAATTCAAAATTTTCTTTCATTTATTAATTCAGCATATAGCAGACATGCACTAAATATACAAAGATAAATCAGGATAGTGTCAATCTGATGGTGTGCACATAGTAGGCAAGACAGGTGAATAAACTGAGAAGGAAGCCACTGTGATAAAGTGCTGTGACAGAGCTAAGAACATAATCACAGAGGCAGGGAAGCAGTACTCAGTGCACACTGGGATACAGGGAGGGAATGTCAGAAATAACCCTGGTGCTGGGGGCTGAGACTCGAAAGATTGGGAGACATCATCTAGTTGAAGAAAAGGGAAAACTATACTAGGTAGAATGCCATGTTGTACAAAGGCAGGGTATGGTGCATGCGGGAAGCTATTACCAATCATTACTTTGGTTAGAACACAGCTGTTAAGGGAGGGAGTAGATCTTCCTACTACAATAGTTGGGCAGGGATGTGCCCATCTTCTGGTTACTTCTCCTTACCTAGACACCTGATTCCTATATTTCCTGGCCCCAAGCAGTTCCCATCACTCCTGGGGCTTCATTTCCAATTCAGAGAATATCTGATTCTGGTTTTTAAGTTATCTTCAATCTACTGATGATGTCAGGTTTCGCACCCTAGTTTTTAACTACTTACTTTGGGTTTCTCTAAATTAAATGTCTGTTCACATTTTCTTAACCAATGACCATGCAGTCCATAAAGAATGGTTTTGGCTAACAAGTGCAGTAATAGAAACTGTAAATAATAATGTCTGTTATTTGGGTATTTTATTCACTTGTTTTGAATCTCAGGTGTACAAACTTGGACTAAGTATGATTTTATCTTCATGACACACTCTAAGCATTGATACTTCCTGATCCACATTATTCACTTATTGAACAGGAAAAGTAAAACTCCATAAAAATCAATCTGAATCAATTTGATTATAACAAAACTGATTATTACTATGAGACACTACAGACAAAAACTGAAGCACAATAATCTTTTGTTTTTAACACATCTTTTTACTTGGAGGGAGTAAACATACACACATTTCACTGGATCATTTTGATATAACATTGGCACAACGAAGTTTCAGTCATCAATACTACAGTAAAGAAATCTTAAAAATAAATGCCTTTCTACTTAACTATAATACCATATTTTTACAACCAAGAAAAACTTTCAGCATGACATAACTAGTCAAACTCAGATTTTCTTAATTTTCTCTTAATTGTTCTTTATAGGTATACAGCAAATGTACACACACATGCACCCCGCCCCCCCCCCCCCCCCCCTCCACCGCTGCAACAGGACTGTGTCCATCTAAGTGATTCTTGCTCAAGGTAGCCAATGTATTTAGTGCCATTTGGACTCAGGCCCTGCTGTCATCTGAAGACATTACAGTTTCTACCGTAGCCTTCAGTGAAGTTTAATTAGTATGAGTTAGACTTTAGGCCTAGTCAGTTTTGGGCTCTGTATAATCTGAGTCTGGGATAGTCCAAAGTAGACAATAGGACAAAAGAGGACTTTCTGTTTCCATAGTAGCCTTACAAGCCCTTCAAATTCGATTTACTGATTTGTCTAAAGTAAATATATACAAATATGTTTTGATAACATTATACTTTTTTATTTTTACAATTATGAGATATCTTAAAACTCAGTTATTTAAAAAAGGAACATACTATAAAACAAAATTCAAGCAATTTACTGAATTTGTAAAATGAAGGAGTAAAAGGAATAAAATTTTTATTTTCCCATTAGAGCTAAATGAGTTTTACCACACTCCTGAACTGTTCATGTGCAAAATAATTTTTAAAGTGCGTCTTCAAAGTTAAAGCTCTGACCCATTGGAAAAGGAAATTTCGATCAAAAAGAAAGGTATATTCTGACTTTAATAGGCTCAAAAACATGGGAAATGGAGATCTATGTCACTTTCTCAGAAAGCGTGTCTTTATTTCTCCACTCAAAAACAGACACCAGAGACGAAGTATTAACCAAGGAACTTGGTGTGTGCTTTAATTTCAATTCAGATCACTCTAGTCAAATTGTACTCCTTCATGTACTATCACTTTGTTATTTACAGAATATTACTCTTCTGTCACACTTCACAAACTTTATTTTTCAAGGTCAGGCACTTCAAAGAAGTCTAAGATGAGTCACTAGTGAACACACAGCAAATGACCAGTATTGCTTGAAATCTTCATGCAGGAAGCATGCATAGTGTGGTCAGAGGAATATATCCAAACTGCTAGCTGACATCCTTCAGCAGAGAAAACTCATTTCATAGTTTAATTATGACAGTGATTTGACAGGCATTATATCATGGAGGATTCGTCACTATAAAGTAGAGGTGTTATATATGCTGGTTATTTGGCTCTTTTATTTCAAAAATATTTTTTCTATCTCAGTGTATCTCAGACACATAAAGGCCATCTCTGAAAGGTTGCAAAATATGTGTTTTTCTGAAAGTGGTGTGACATCTTCACTTTTTATCAGTTATGACTTCTCTACATATTTCTAAGTATGTGTCAAATAATTTGGTCATTCCCTTTGGTTGGACTGCACACACAGAATTTCTGTTCACCATTGGAAATGTCTGGAAGTAGCAGTGGTATATTGTGCTGAAAGGGAGTCATCAATCACCACATGTTCTAAATCAGCTCCTTTACCAGACAAGGAAGTTAAAAGGAAAGTAATTGTTGGATGGCATATAACTGTTAATTCTGTAATTTGCAGCCCACTCTCTTAAAAACAAACAACAAAAACAAAAGGCAACTTTTTCTGCTACTTTGCAATCAATTTGTTAACCACCCTAACACTTACTTCTGTAGCAAGTACATTAGAGCTGTACATTTTGTCCATAGGGATTTCTAAAATGATGGTGAGAAAGACATGAGTCAATTACTTGGGTTAGTATCAAAATCAGTTAACTCTGCATGAAACCAGAGGTATTAAATCCTAATCTTTATACATCATACAGAGAATGTGCTGTAGTAGCACATTCAACCATCCCACTGGCTGTGAGGAAATACATTACAAAGATACTAATGGGCAGAGGAATGATTCTCTGAAAATTTTCCAATATTTATTGCCAGGCATGGTAATTAATTTCTCTTGCTAAAGTCACTGGAATAACTTTAGCTTCTAATTCCAAAGCTTACAGCAGAATGTTCAAAATTTGAGAAGTGTGACAAATTCTCACAATGAACTTACCTCCTGCTCATTGGCTCATTAGCACTATTAATTCATCATGATCAGGAAATTTTGCAGCATTTTCTCTTGCAAACCAAATGAGAGTATTCAAACAGGGCAGCTGTTACTTGGGACCCACACATTGAAACAAAAGCTGTGGCAGCTGGGGTGACAGACTGAAGCCTTCCCAAAACAGAAATAGATCAATAAAAACCTCACTTAAAAATAAAAATAAAAATACATTTTAATAACAATATTCAAAGAAATTAGAAATTACCTTCTAAAGAGGAGCAGAGAGAGAAAGAGATGCTCTACTAGTCCCATGATCTCAAACCAAAAGGGATTTCCTTCTATTGATCAAATTTAATAGAATAAAGAGGCCTTTAATTATAGTGAGTGGTATCTATTAGGACAAATATTTTTCATCTTTTTTTAAAATAGTCATATTTACATTATAATTAGTTTATTAAATGTTCTCTGTGCATTTACAATATTACAAAGCTATTTGTTTGCATGTATAGTTTGGTGATTAAAATTAAAAGCATTCTCTTAACCTATGATCATAGGAGACATTCTTTCAATCACTTTACCACTCTGTTTTTGGAATGTCATTATAAGACATGTTTTATGCCTCTTTTCTAAGTGAGCCAGTTTTCAAACTGAAAGCTTCAGAAGTCAGTAGAGGTATATTAAACCACAACAGTCAGCAAACATGTATTCCTGTCAGGGGACTCTCTCTCCAACCATACATAGTGTTGCCTTGGATTTTTATCTTATATAGAATGTCCATGTGACCTCCATATAGGGGATGAAAAGTTTCTCTCTCTTCTGATCTGTCTACCGAGACTTTTTAGTAGTTATTGGGGGAAGGGGTGGAGTTCAGTATCCATCTCCTTTCCAAATAGCATGTTGATTTTCTTTGGAGAAATTACTCCTGACTTCCATATTTATATAGCATTGCTGGAGAGAATGCTTCTCATTTCGGAAACTTACATCTTCACACAACCCTGACAGGGAAAGAGGGCAGGATCCTGACCTACTCTTGCCTAGCCGTATATTCCATATATATATTTAATCATGAATAAAGAAATATAAGATAGAGGAAGTCTTTCTTCTTAGCTATGGCACCATGGCCAGGGTATTCCTCTATGCATTGTAAACTACAAATTTACTGTCTCACTTCTCAGTAATGCAATCTTCACCTTCAAGTCATAAATAATTACAAAGAATATAGGTCACAAAAATTATAGAATATGAAAAATTTTGATATTACATGTTTTTAGTATAACATTTTAAAGAAAAAATTTCTACGATGATATACATTTTACAGCTTATTCTGCCAGTAGGAATGTTCCAGAATCTCTGAGTATATTTTTATTCTACCCTTTATTATAATATTCTTATAACAAATATAAGGCCAAACATTATATAAAGCTAACTTCATTAAAGCCTGATGATGTGACTCCTCACTCTATCCTCATTGTTAAAACTAAAATATCCCTAGCCATCGCTTAAGACTCTATTAGAGAGTTCAGTTATTACTTTCCCATTTCAATTATTTTACAATTACTTTGTAAAGGAAATCTTAATCATGCCATCTAAATAATTAAGGGTCACAAAGGTGAATTGCTAAATTGAGTTAAATAATATTTTTTAACCTAGCAACAGGAGTTCTGAAAATGTGAAAGGGGTAAAAGAATTGGGGTAAGGGATTACCCAAATGAAGAGGATAGCTTTAAAGTGGCAGATTATCATTGCAGATTCATAGACAAGAGTTAGACTATGTTTTATCCAAAAACAGAGTTAAGAATATTGTGTAGAAAAACTACCCAGAGATAACATCGTAGTCAAGACACAATCTGGGTTTAGGGATAAAGGCCAAGGGGAGATGCAGGAGGACATATGCTAGGGAATGTGATTGTAGGTTTATCAAGATGCCAACCTAGCATGACAGGAGCATGCCCTCTAAAAATTAAACAAATAGATTTTTTAAACTGCATTGGCATGAAATTAATAAAAAACAAATATCCAGACAGGCTCAGGGTCCCCCTGCTGTGTGCTGTACTCAGCTTGAATGTTACTGGTATATAGAAATAATACTGATTTTATATATTGATTGTATATTCTGAAACTTTACTAAAATTTCTTATTAAGTCTGAGTCTTTTGAAAGAGTTCTCAGAGTTTTCTTGTTATAAGATCATGTCATCATCAGTGAACAGAGGTAATTTGGCTTCATCTTTTCTCATTTAGATGCTTTTTAAAAGTTTATCTTGCTTGATTGCTTTGGCTACAGCTTCCAGTAGCATGTTGAATATGAGTGGTGAGAATGAACATCTTTGTCTTTTTCCAGTTCATAGGAGGAGTCCTTTCAACTTTTCTCTATTCAATATGATGATAGCTGTCAGTTTGCTATATATGTATCTCATTATTTTGAGGTATGTGACTTCAATGTCTAATTTGTTAATTATTTTTATCACAAAGGGATGTTTAATGAAATGCTTTTTTACTGCATCTATAACAATTATTATTATAAGTAATAAATGTGGCTTAGTTTTTAAATCTGTTTTTGCAGTGAATCCCATTTATTGATTTGTAAAGGTTTAACCATCCTTGTATTGCTGTAATAAAACCCACTTTATCATGATGGATTTTCTTTTTGATATGCTGTTGGATTCCATTTGCTTGTATTTTACTGAGGATCTTTGCATCTATGTTCATCAGGGAAATTGGACTGCAGTTGTCTTTTTTGTTGCTGTTGTGTCCTCGACTGATTTTTTCTATCAGGGTAAAACTGGTTTTACAGAATGAGTTGGGGTACAATCCCTCCTCCTTCATTTTTGGGAATATTTTCTGTAGAATTAATGCTAGTCCTTCTTTGTATGTCTGATAAAATTTGTCTATAAATTCACTGGATCCCAGTCCCTTTGGTTAGAATAATTTTTATTTCTGATTCAATTTCATTACTTGTTATTGGTCTGTTTAGGATTTCTATTTCTTTCTGATTCAATCTTGGTAGGTTGTATACTTCCAGAAATTTATCAATTTCCTCTAGGTTTTCTAGGTTATATGCATAGAGATATTCATAGTAATCTCTGAGGATCTTTTATATTTCTCCTTATCAGTTGTAATGTCACCTTTATCATTTCTGATTGTGTTTTTTGAATCTCCTCTCTTTTTCTCTTGATTAAACTAACTAGTAGTCTATCGATTTTGTTTACCCTTTCAAAGAACCAACTTATATTTTCTTTGATCTTTCATATTCTTTTTTGGTCTCAGTCTCATTTAGTTCTGCTTTGGTCTGTGTTATTTCTTTTCTTCTGTTAACTTTAGATTTAATTTGATTTTGCTTTTCTAGTTCTTTGAGATGTGACATTTGTTTTTTAACTTAAGATTTTTCTCTTTTTGATGTAGGCATTTAACACTATAAGTTCTCCTCTTAGCACTGCTTTTGCCATATTTCAGAGGTTTTGGTAAGTTCTGTACCTATTTTCATTCATTTCAATTTTTTTTATTTCTGCCTTAATTTTGTTGTTTACTCAAGGTCATTCAGTAACAAGTTGTTTACTTCTCATGTGTTTCTGTGGTTTTGAGAGTTCCTCTTGGCATTGATTTCTAATTTTATTCCACTGTGGTCTAAGAAGATATTTAATATAATTTTGATTTTTGAACTTATTGGGACTTGCTTTGTGGTCAAGAATATAGCCAATTTTGGAGAATATTCCATGTGCAGATGAGAAAAACATATATTCTGCAGTTGCAGTTCCATTTGATCTAGTGTCCAGTTTAAGACCAGAGTATTTTTGTTGACTTTTTGCCTCAATGATATTTCTAGTGTTGTCGGTGATGTTGATGTTCCCCACTATTATTGTATTGCTGTCACTCTATCTTCTTAGGTCTAGTCGTATTTGTTTTCTGAGTCTGAGTGCTCAAGTGTTGGGTGCATATGTATTTAGGATAATTAAATCTTCCTATTGTATTGAACACTTTATCATTACATAATATCCTTCTGCATGTGATTGTGTGTCTGTGTGTGTGTGTGCCTGTGTGTGTGCATGTGTTTACTCTTGTTGGTTTAAAGTCTGTTTTATCTGATATAAGAATAGTTATTCAGCTTGATTGTGTTTTCCATTGGCTTGATATATCTTTGCCCACCTCTTTACTTTCTGTATATAGCCGTCTTTAACCATTAGGTTCATCTCTTGTAGGTAGTAGATTGTTGGGTCTAATTTTTTTAATTCACTTTTCCAGTTTACATCTTTTAAGTACAGCATTTAGGCAATTTATATTCAAGGTTAATGTTGACATGTGAGGTTTGTTCTTGTCATAGTTTTGTTAGCTAGTTGCCTTGGAGTCTCAATTGTGTGACTGCCTTATAGGATATGTGAGCTCTCTACCTACATATGCTTTTATGATGGACAATATTGTCCTTTCATTTCATGTTTAGAACTCTTCTGAGCATTTCTTATATGACCAGCCAAATAGTGACACATTCCCTTAGAATTTGCTTGTATGACAAATACTTTATTTCTCCTTCATTTAAGAAGCTTAGTTTGGCAAGTATGAAAGGAAAATATCTTGGGCTCCCAAAATCACTAAGCTAAAGGGAAAAGTCAAGCTGGGAACTGCTTAGGAAAAACCTGCCTCCCATTCTATTCAGTCTTCCCTCTGCTCACTGAGATAAATGCATATCTGATTGCCTCCTATGGAGAGTCTAATCTGAAACTCAAAACAATGCAACCATTTGTCTCTTATCTACCTATGACCTGGAAGCCCCTTTCCTGCTTTGAGTTGTCCTGCCTGTCCAGACTGAAACAATGTTCATCTTATATATGTTGATTGATGTCTCATGTCTCTTTAATATGTTTAAAACCAAACTGTGCTCTGACCACCTTGGGCACATATCATCAGGACCTCCTGAGTTTGTGTCACAGGCACATGTCTTCAACCTTGGCAACCTTGGCAATTAACTGAGACCTGTCTCAAATTTTGGGAGTTCACACAGGATATAAAATTATTGGCTGACATTTGTGTAAGGATGCTAAAAATAGAACCCAAATCTCTTAGGGCTTGTAAGGTTTCTGCTGAGAAGTCCACTGTTTGTCTGATGGGATTTTCTTTACAGGTGATTTGACACTTCTCTCTGGCTGCCTTTAAGATTTGTTCTTTCATTTTTGCTCTTGCATAGTCTAATGACAATATGCTTTGGTGATTTTCATCTTGTATAGCATCTTCCAGGTATTCTCTGAATTTCTTATATCTGGATATCTTCTAGCAAGATCTATAACTTTTTTCTGAATTATTCCCTCAATTGTTTTACAAACTTTTTACTTCTTTTCTCCTTCAAGAATATCTATAAGTTGTAGACTTGATATATTTACATAGTCCTGTATTTCTTGAAGACTTTGTTCATTTTTAAAATTTCAACTTGCTTTGTTTTAATCTGCCTGGGTTAATTCAACAAAACAGTCTGCAAAATCTAAATATATTTCTTCCATCTGATCTGGTATATTGTTAAAGCTTTCAACTGTATTTTGAAATACCTTCAGTACGTTTTTCATTTCTATAAGTTCTATTTTGTTCTGTAAAATATATCTACTACATCTTTCTTCTCCCAATTTGCCGTCCTGGTTTTTTAGTGTTAGTTTCTAACTTTCTCTGGGATCTCATTGAGCTTTCTTATAATTCATATCTTGAATTCTTTATTTCTCATTTGAAAGTTTTCATTTTGTTAGGATCTATTGCTAGAGAGCTAGTGTGTCCCTTTGTGTGTGTGTGTGGTGGGTTGTATCACAACATTCTATTTCTTTATGGTGCTGGAGTTATTTTGCTGGTTCCTTCTTATCTGTAGAAGCTGTCACATATTTTTGCATTACTTTGAGTGGAATTTTTTTTCCTTTCCTTCGTGAAACTGTCCCTGTCATGCAAGTTAGGTGGCATCCTTTGGCTTTGCACCTATCGGTTTTAGGGATCCAAGGTATTATATGAATTTCTTGGCATGAAAAGCCTTATTGTAATGGTTGTCTCAAATGCTAGTTGTTTGTCTGTTGTAGTAAAGGCATGCTGGACATGTGGTCAGGCTCACTGACTTCTACAGAGATGGGGAGGTGGACATCTTGGAAGGCTTATTCCCCAGTGCTGTGCATTGCTGTCAGCAGGAATTATACTGGATTTTTTAGATCGCCCTAAGGGCAAGTAGATGGTTGTTGCAGATTAGAGCCAGGTGAGCAGTGTACACTGATATCACCAGATGTTGTAATAGGAAGTGCAATTTGATCTTCAGGTCAGTATGTGACACTTGCAAGCAAGAGGCAATTGCATACAAAATAGCAGTGAAATGTTTACTTGGCCTTTGTTGATTGGAGAAAATACCAGGGTGTCCCTTGGGACAGGGTAACCTGGGGCACTCAGGGATTCCATCCTACACTCTACAGTCTAAGCAGCTGGAAAGTGTAAAACTGGGTGAGATTGAGTAGGGTGAGCCTTATGATCAGGCTTTCTGTGGTGGGTACAAGTACCAACCTTGGTGGGTGTCTAGTGGTAGACGGAGGATAGTGAGTGAAAATGGAGGTTGGTTTGAGATGTGGAGATGCAGACAGGATCAAGTTTTACAGGAACCACTTGGACCAGATTTAAGCATTTGTATTTTATTCTGAGAGGACCAGAAATCCACTGAGGTATTTTAGGCTGGTATGTACATGATGTGATTTGCCTTTAAAAAAGGGCACTCTGGCAGCTGTCTTCAGAATAGATTGATCAAAAAGTTACTGGAAAGCAATTTGGCAACATGTATCAAGATCCCTTGCAAAGGCATAAGAATGATACAATGGACTTTGGGGACTGAGGGAAAGGGTGGAAGGGGGACTGTGTACATAGGGGGCTGTGTACACTGCTTGGGTAATGGGTGGACCAAAATTTCAGGAATCACCACTAAAGAACTTATTCATGTAACCAAACACCACCTGTTCCCCCAAAAACCTATTGAAATAAAAAAAAATAAAGATATCTAAAATAATTACTATACATACAGTAGTATAGAACAAAAACTGGTAAAGTAGAAAAAGATTTCTGTTAATTTCGATGAGAGAAATATAAAGAATTTCAAATTTTTATTCAATTATTATTATTATTATTATTATTATTATTATTATTATTATTATTTTTGAGGTGGAGTCTCGCTCTGTCACCCAGGCTGGAGTGCAGTGGCACGGTCTCTGCTCACTGCAAGCTCCGCCTCCTGGGTTCACGCCATTCTCCTGCCTCAGCCTCTGGAGTAGCTGGGACTACAGGCGCCCGCCACCATGCCAGGCTGATTTTTTTGCATTTTTAGTAGAGACGGGGTTTCACCGTGTTAGCCAGGATGGGATGGTCTCCATCTCCTGACCTCGTGATCCGCCCGCCTTGACCTCCCAAAGTGCTGGGATTACAGACGTGAGCCACCGCGCCCGGCCTATTCATTTATTTTTTGCCCAAGATTCAAATAGTCACAGGTATGATTTATCTCCTACTTCGGTTTTTGTTCCTGCACTATGTTTAGTCATGCCCAATCTTCACTGAAATGACATATTGCAGAATTGGCCCAACCAGCCAAACACAGGTGCATTTTCATTGTCAAAGTTGATTGAAGTATTATGTAAATGAACTCAAAGGAGTAGTGAAGGCAAAAGCGAGCTATCTATGAGATTAAAATGTCTCTAAGTCTACACACACAGAAAATAACAATGTTTGAGTACGTATACATATATATGCTGAATTAGGAGAGCTGAACTTTTAAGTCTTGTTTTAAAGTTGTACCTATATGTAAATTTAGCATGTTCTTTCCTCTCCCTGGACCTGTTTCTTCAGTCTGTAAGTAATAGGGCAGATCTGTATGATACCTTCCTATTTAGTTAGGCAAAAAATAAGAACATATGGGCTTGTGAAACCAAAAGGAAAAGCTCTTTAGTTAGGCATTACATTCATCAGTACATATATTAAATCTAATCACTTTAGCAAATGGAAAGCAATTAGGGATATTTAAATGAATAGTTTATTTAATAGTGCTCTAACAGAGAAAACAGGTTTTCTTTTCATCACTTGCATTCCAGAACCCTTTCTCTATTTCTTTTGATATGTGTTATCCTTGTTTTGCTACTGTACCTATTTATATTTTACAGTAAACAAATTTATTTCAGAACATGTCTGTATTATTTGCATTTGGTATAGTAGAACAAATATATAGTCAGTGTTTTTCAAAAGTGATTTCAAGGAAATATAAACTGTTTGGGCCCCTGAATATACCTTTTAATGCCATTCAAAATAAGTTTTTTCTTTCATTTTTATTTTTCCCTTTAACCATTTTAAGCCTAGACAATGAGACAGTGGCATCATGGAAAATTCCAACCATGTGTTGATGGAAAAGAATGTTGTTTATTTGCTTTTTTTCCTTTTAAATGTACTATTGAAAACAACTAACTACTAAACACAGAACATACTTAAATGAACCTTCTGTACTTGGTGCTGAATTTTGAAAAAGTACATGAATATGAAGAGGCAATTAACATAAGAAAGGCAGATACTAAATTACCCTTATGATTGATCAAATAAATATGTATTAAAATAAACTCCCAGCACCCGGTTTTACCCTAAACAAATAAACATAATAAAAATCATAATACCCATTGGGCCATACATTTATTGTGATTGCCATGGTAAATTGTTACATTCTCTTGAAAAGGCAAAAAGGTAACATGTAACAATATGTATAGAGGCATTTATATACTCAAATCTAGAAACCTGACTCTAGGAATTTATAATTATAACTCAATAAAAGACCAACAATTTAATCTGGAGATGAATTCTCTATGATTAAAAATTTTATAAAATGCAATTAAAACGTACCTGTACAATATTATGAAAATGATACATTAATACAAACAGCCATTATATTGTCATTAAATGTTTAATTGTTATGAAGTCAAAGCAGAACAATGAGAGGAAGCGTGGGCTTTTAAAATGTTATCAAAATCATAAATAATTTATATGAATATAATGATTATGCTTACATAAATTTATATCCCTGTGTGTAGGCTTGACTCACCTTATCCTTCTGCATATAGGGGTAAAATTGTATCTAAATTCTGGGTTTGTTGTGAGAATTAAATGTGATAATACATACAACATACTCAGAGTAGTATCTGACTCATAGCAAGCCTTCAACAGATGCTACCTATTACTGCTATTATTATTATAGTGAACTGATTTAAGTCAGTTTGATCTTCATAGGATTTAGGTCCTTTGTGGTAGATATTATGGGTTTCTTATAATGACTAGTAGATGACTGGTTGCTGTATGCAAACTGATCAACTGTATAAAGTATCATGAAGTTGCTTTCACATGGTGAGTCATAAATATATTAAATAATAATAATTACAGTTTTATAACAGCATAGAAGGATGGTCAGAATATATGACCACAATCTTATTACTAGGTAAAATTGTTTTAATTAATTCAAATTTCAGTTTAAATTCTGCTGTAAATACAATATTTATTTAGCAAAAAAAGCGCACATCTGAACAAGTATTTATACAACCTCTTCTTGTAAAATTGAGATGAAATCTCATTTTCTGGCCTAATCTGAACCCTTGGGTAAAAGATCCATTCTTAGGGTATAAGCTGCTAAACTCACCTGATTCTTACATCCTTGGCTATATAAGAACACAATATGTGTTCTTCTTATATCTTGGTTATATAAGAACACAAAATGTGTGCTATTTCTATGTACACTACAAACTTTATACCACTAATAGCACCATTAAAAAAAAAAAAAAAGTACTGCTGTCGTATCTACAGCAATTGCCAAACGTTCTAGGGAAGACCTTATAAGCCGTAGTTGAATGTCCTCATAGTACAAATAATTAAAGAGGTTATCTGTCAGCTAACTGCTGCTAACATATAGATCAGAACGAATTAACACACTTAGAAATATTGTACTGACTACACTAAAATGCTTTAAAGCAAGTTACTGATTATATAATTGTCATGATCATTTTAATAATGATTATTATTGTAATTATTTTTATAGAGCAATATCAGATTGCAGTGGGAGATCTTGATAGCAATTAAATCAGTTAATTCTGTAGAGTAAAACCTACATGGAAAGATTATTATATTTACCTATAATTGTGCTAAAAATTTGCACAAATACTGCTAATCTTCAAAGAAGTTGGTGCAGAGAGCACTTACAAATATTTTTGAAGAAAATAAACTCCTAAATTTCAGCACTACATAAACACAATATTAGGAATCAGGATAGACAAAGCAATATAAGTACCCGATGAAGATGCTGCTTATGCTGCTATAGAATCAGACACAAAGATTTCTTTATAATTAGTATAAAATCCCCAGGACACCAGCCCCCCTCAATACCTACTTTCACACAAAATATGCAAAAGTCAGAAGATCATTGGTAGGTAGCACGGAATGAGGTAAAGTTAGAGAAAATAAGTCTGGGTAGGGTGAGTTCCATGCTGTTTTCTTCTGTATACCCACATATTGGACTCACCGTTTCTGTTTCAAGAGGGACCTGAGGATTAATTATAATGTTAGAACTCAGTGTTGTTTTCAAAATTTAAGGTCCATCTACATAATTTTGTAAAATGTGTTCATTCTAATTCTACAGAACAAATTCAATTATTCACGTAGTGCTTTCTGGTGATTTTATATGCTGTTGAGTCAAGTATTCCCTTCTGGTGGTTTTAATGATAAATATTTAAGTTTCTATCTCCTTTTGGGGGTGATATTCTGGCACCTCCAGAGGCTGGTCAGTCAGCTCATTTTTTTGCAAAGAGTGGCTATTTATCTGTCTTTTATTACATTTTTTTAATGTAGGTGAGAAGTGCTACCTTAACTGACTTGTCTAGGGAACTTCATTTCAGTCACCAGCCAGGCTTCCTCAACCTGCAGGTGCCCTTTTCCCTCCTCACTTTCTGAGTTTCAGGCACCTCACCCCATCCCCAGAATTTCCATGTTTTGTGAAGCAATGTAGATAAGCCTCTGAGTGGTGCTTTCACACTCATCCAATATATTCTGATTCTAAGTTAATTTAGATAATCACGTTAGTGTAAGAGATTTGTGGTCCATCTTCCCTTAAAACAACTTCATCTCTCTCATTTAAAGAGGTATTATGGGAATAATATTTAAGTGAAACTTTCTGTTATGGAAGATAGAAACTCCTGCACTCTTGAGAGTTCTTGTTCCGCCTACACAGGTTTGAAGATGGATGCTCTTTTTAAGCTAACAACATGTTACCTACAGGATGACACAGCGTGGTGTTAAGAATAGAAAGTTTTGTGCTAGAGAGGCTGGGGTTAGAATCCTGATGCTGTCACTACGAGCCTGGGGACTTTGGGAGAGTTACTTGTTTTATTTTGTGCCTTAGTTTCTTCATCTATAAGTTGAAAATGGAAAGATGCTTCTTTCTTTTTTGGAATCAGGGTCTTGCTCTGGTGCCCAGGCTGGAGTGCAAGAGGCACAATGTTGGCTCACTGCAGCCTCAACCTCACAGGCTCAAGCAATCCTCCCACCTCAGCCTCCCAAGTAGCTGAGACTACAAGCATGTGCCACAGCACCTGGTTAACTTTTTATTTTTTGTAGAGATGCAGTCTTGCCATGTTTCCCAGGCTGGTCTCCAAATCCTGAGTTCAAGCGATCTGCCCGCCTTGGCCTCCCAAAGTGCTGGGATTATAGGCATGAGCAACCTTGCCCGGTCAATGATGCTTATTTCATTAGATTGTTAATAGTAAAAAGTATATAATTTCCTGGCACATAGTAATTACTTTTAAAGTAATACCTTCAATTTGTATTGAAAATAATTTTTTATAATATTACGTTGGTACAAAAGTTATTGCAGTTTTTCCCATTGAAAGTAGTAGCAAAAACTGCAGTAACTTTTGCACGAACCTAATAATATCTTAAAAAATATCTTATTTGAATACATTAAAACATATCATATTGAAAATGCATTTTCCAAATTCTTCGTAAACTCCTTTTGTGTTTTCTAACATAACTATTGTATACAATTATAGTCCTTATCAGTGACATGAAGATCGAGCTGATTAATAATTTTAATTATATTGATCACAGACTAGTAAGAAATCCTGTGGGAACATGGTAGTAAGAGGTAAAGCAATGAATTAATCATTTTATTTAATCAAAATATGTTTAAATAGAGTCCTTTATTTAAAAAATACAGTAAAAGCAAATTAAATTTGTGCATATATATATATATGGCTATCTGAAGTTATGCTAAGAAAATATACTCAAATTATGTTCTAGATAGGTCTTATGGTCAAGAAAAATAAAAAGGTTACAATAACAACTTAATTCTCAGCTCTGCATTTTGTATTATGTCAAAGGTGTGACTTTGGTTGGCATAGTTAAAAAGCAGAGATATGATCACATCAAGAATAACATCATTCATTTAATAAAAATCAGTAGAAACAACTTCTGTTATCATTTGTTCTCAAATTCAGGAAAGTACAGGAGTGATTTGGAATAAGGGACACTGTCTCCGTACCCCATCAGTATTTCACTCAGCAGTCTTACAATTCATAAAATGTATCTTTGCTCAGCCATCCCAGAATATATGAAACATTGCCCATTTTCAAATGGAATTTATATTTATTACGTGTTTCAAATGAAATTTGTACTTATTACTGTGTTTATATAAATATCCCATTTTCTTTTAAATTGAAATGTTTTGAAGCAGTTTACAAGACAAACTCAATGGGGACGAAAAGTGCTACTAGGGATAAAATCAAAAAGGAAGCCCTGGAAGGTGATGTGAGAAGTCAGAAGGTGATTTCAATATCCTCTCCATGGAGAGTCTGATAGTTAGAACTCCATAATGGAAACTAACCTCAGGGTTTCCTGGCAGATGAAGTAAAATGGGCAGAGCTGTGGTTTCTTGCTCTCATTTCCTGACTGGCAAGATGAAAATAGAAAAATTGATCAAGTCAGAAGTGGTGATGGAGTGTGGAGACTCAGGGAGATGCACATTGCTCTCATTTGCACCAGCCAATGAGAAATTCTAGTGTCCCAGCCATCTGCCGTTCTTATATGGCTTTCATGATTGGGAATAATTATAACAATGATGCACTTAGCACTTTGTGATAACTTAGTGCTGCTGCCTATAATTGAGCATGTAATGTGCTGTGCAACACTGGCACTCTGTTGACATTATATTTACTTAAATTCATATATTAAATAATTTTTTTTCTGGAAACAGGATCTGGCTCTGTCACCCCAGGTTGGAGTGCAGTGGCATGACCTCAGCTCACTGCAACCTCCACCTCTTGGTTTCAAGCAATCCTCCCACCTCAGCCTCCCAAGTAGCTGGGACTATGGGAGCATGCCACCACACCCTGCTGTTATTTATTTTTTATTTTTTTATTTTTTGGAGAGATAGACAGGGCTTCATCAAGTTGCCCTGGCTATTCTGGAACTATTGAGCTCAAGTGATCCACCTGCCTCGACCTCCCAGAATTTTAGGATTATAGGTGTGAGCCACAGCATCTGGCTTAAATACTTTTTTAAAAAAACAAAATGTCAATAAGATGCTTTGAGGAAGATTATGTGTTTTGATTAACATGAAGACAACACAGGGGTAAATAATGGCTCTGACATGTGATAAGAAGGTGAAATGTATTATCTACTTTATAAACTATTTGGAATGCATCTTCATTTTATTGAAGAAGAAATCAACACTAACAAAAATTGAAACTTGTCCTAGGCCACAGAGCTCATCACTGACAGACCTGGGACTTGAGGCCAAATTATTCTAATTCTAAAGCACATAATTTTTTTTACCTTTTTGTTATTAAAATTCCAAGCGTTTAAAATGCAAACACAAAACTGTATTAAATCTTCGTGTATTCATCACTCAGCTTCAGCAACTATTGATAGCCTGTCATCCTTATTTCATATATATTAATACTTCTATCCAGTCTCCATTAACACATTTTTTTTAAAAAAAAAAGCACAGTTTGATACTAACAGAGGTAACATTGATTGGCTATCAGCCATTTCTAGTTTGGTGTGAGAAAAGACTTTAGATATTGTCTGAAGGCCTTTGGATCCCTGAGGGTGGAGGGAAGACCCAGCAGTGTCGATGACTGATGGTCATCAGTCGTATGACCCAGCACCTCCACCAGGAGGACAGTTCTCTCTCAGCAGAAATCAGTTGTTTTATATTATTTATTCTACGGAGATTTTATTTTCAGTGGAGAACACTATGAAGATGCGTGTCAATGTCTTTTATAAGATGTGATTTTTAAAATTTATAACCCACAAATTTGGATGATTATTTTAGGATTTTTACTAACAGGCAATACTCATGCTATAAAGTCAAATTATCTTAATTCAAGAACACGTTGATTAGGAAAATTATTTTGAATGGATTTTTGTTGCCAGTCCAGTGTTTTTAATGTTCATTTATGAATGCATCTGCATTTTTATATCTGATCTGTAATTGAGTATTTTCATTCTAAATCAGCTGAATTCTGAGCAATTGACGACTCAATTTGCTGAATGCTTTTGCAAGCACAATTCGTATTTTTAAAAGCCAGGAATGGTATCTTGATAAATTCAAACCAGCCAGTCTGCTGTGTTAATATGTAACTCTCAGACTCTGTGATTTGACTGCAGAATAATACTTGGATTTCAAGCATCACACAATTTTCTTTCTTATGTAACTCATTGTTCTATGGTCATTTTTTTTCTGATATAATTCAGTAATATGTGACTAGCCACATTATCTAAACATTATAATTAACAAGTCCATTCAAATTTCTTTATTAATTTTAGCATGGATTTAAATGAATTAACATTTTCTGTAATCTTATCATTCATTTAATAACACAATAAATCCTTAGTCATTTTAATTATCCCTTTTTTTTTTTTTTTTTTTTTTTTTTTTGAGGAGTCCAAAGACTTAGAAAAGCATATAACTTGTCCAAGGTCATACAATTAAGAAATGTATGAGCCAGAAACTCTACTCAAATTGTTCTAAAACCAGACCCCTTGATTTGATGCCTCTTCATATTTGTTTTATCTTTCATTGTTGAACCAAATTATGTATGAAATCCTAAAGAATAAAGTTCTAAAATATATCTTGCACCTGTGTTTTCCCACCCATTTCTGTAGTAATGGCTCTAGTTCAAGCCATCGACCTCATCTGAGCTGTACACATAACCTCCTCAATGGTTTCGCTGTTCCTTTTTTTCCCTTTTCCATATTGACTTAAAGGTAGCAAACAGAATATTCTTTTTAATTCGTGATATTTTCCTCCTGAAGAACTCTTTCTCTCTACTGCCCATTAACCTTTGCTTAGAGGTCTCAAATCTTAATGCCCATAATAATTGTCAGGGTAAGTAAGTGTTAGAAATGCAAATTGCCAAGGTATGCCTCCAAAACTTTCTGTCCAAGAACTTTATTTTGAGCTTAAATTCACTTCACTTCAATACATTTAAATGCTATGTTAAATATTCATAAAAATCTTTAAAAATCTGGCCTATATTCTTTCCTGTACATACCAGCTCAACCTACCCATGTCTTTGGTTATCTATATTTGGTTCAGTTCTTGGCTTCCGGTGAAAACACTTAACAAATGTTACTTTGGCTTCTGAATTCATTTTTATTTCCGATAAAACCCATCCAGCCAGATGCACATAATTTTTTTTCACTTGGTCTTTCCTCTCCTTTCCTGGGGAAGAAATTAAGACAGCTAACTGGCAATCCATATACTCTTTTTTTTTCCCCCCAGGTTATGCCCTCAGATGAAACCATAAAAGGAAAGTGACTGCATTAGTGGGGGTTCTTCTAAGAAACAGATCCAATAGGATATATATTAGAGATATATGAAAGATGATTTGCTGTAAGAATTGGCTCACATGGTTATGAAGGCTGAGAAGTCCCATGGTATGCCATCTGCAAGCTGGAGAGCCAGAAAAGCTGATGGTGTAGTTCAGTCCAAGTCCAAATCCCTGAGAATCAAGACGTCATATGATGTAACTTTCAGTCTGAGGCCAAATGTCTGAGAAACATGGAGTTGCTGGTGCAAATTCTAAGGTCAAAATGCCTCAGAACCTGGAATTCTGATGTCCAAGAGCAGGAAAAGATGGTTGTCCCTGCTCTGGAAGAGAAAGTGAATTCGCTTTTCCTTTACCTTTCTGGCCTATCTGAACCCTCAGCGAATTCAGTGGTGCCCACCCACATTGGGTGAGGGCAGATCTTCTTTATTCAGTTCACTGATTAAAATGTCAGTGTCTTCCAGAAACACTCTCAAGTAATACCCAGAAATAACGTTTACCAGCTACCTGTGTATCCCTTACTTTAGCACAGACATCTAAAATTAACCATCACAGAGACCAAGTCCAATGTCTTTGTGGAGACAATCTCTGGGTAAATAGACTAATGGAATTTACTAGGAGAAACATACTTTATTGAATGGTCTTAGGAAGATACTTCTGACTAATGCATTACTTATGGAAAAGAAACCCAGAGTCTATGGGGCATACACTGGAGAACGTCTTGTAAATTACACAACTCTCAGGGAACAAAAAGTAAGATATTCCATAATTTGAATGCTCTACACTGTGTGAGATAACCTGAAAATATCACTTAGCATCTTCATCATAATGAGGAACATGCATGATATTGGAGGGAAGGTATTGGGAGCCACCTTCATGTTCCAGGCCTTTTGCTGCCTTGCCTATACCTCTTGATTTCCTATGTTCTTGAAATTGCCACTGAAGAATCTGTGATTCTCGTCCTTTCCTATTCATAATGTTATTATGTATATTGGCTCAACTTTCTTATTTTGCTTTCTGTTTTCTTTTCACTAGTTCAAATAAAACTGTTATTCTGTGGTTGCCACCAAAACTGTACATTGCAAAAACCACTAATTTATGCATGACTACACATATTTGTAGTCATGCGCTGCCCTGTCTCAAGTGTTTCCTCTTCAGTGAGAATGCAGTTAGATCCTCCTCTATCTTAGGATCTCTCATTTCCAAGCAAAAATTCTATAGGTCTATTTAAGTGATAATCCTTTAATTTTCCTTCTTGAAAATGTCTTCATCCAAACTCAACTGTCATGCTACACTTAAAGCCATCTCAGTTATCACATTATTTTTGGGAACAGTGTTTAATTTGTCCCTCAGAAAGTCCAAGTTGTGTGACAGTGGTTTTGTTTCTCTAATTAAATATATAGATCCAAAGAGATCTTATTGCAACTATTAATAGCTTTCCTAGCTATATCCTCTAGTCCATAACTGTAATACACGATAAATTCATATTCTTCCCATTTAAGAAACATTGGTTATATTTTGGATAATTGATATGATAATTATCAAATATTATTATTTGCAACTAACAGACCTTAAAGTTCTAAGGTCAAAGCTGACCTCTTGGCTGTTTTAGAATATTCAATGGTAGATCTAGTTTCTTTCACCAGAGTACACAATCTATTTAAATTAACTACATATTTCAGGACACAGAGATGAAGAATTGTACATTATTAACATCTTCCCTTGTATTTATTGTTGATCACGGTTATTTATGGATGACATATTTTATTCCAGACTGATTTCAGCATAACATTCCATGTGTACTGAACCAAGGAGATTGTCAATGACATGTATTACATATGAAATTAACATTTTAGTTATATCTATAGCATCTTGTCATATATAGTTTATATTTGACTGAGTAAGAGTAGGGTTCTGAGAGCTTAAAAGCAGGTCTAGGGATTTATCCTATTTATAAATAGCCACATAGACATCTGTAAAAGTTATTCTCCCTAAATTTAAACTTCACAATATTGAGCATCTTTCACGCCTTATAAAGCCACTCAAACTATACTTTGTACAAGCCCATAGGAAATGTGATTCCCTAAAATACAAGAATGCATCACTTTGATAGAAACAAATAGTTGTCAGTGAATCTTAGAGAATATGGCTATGCATATGGTCTATGGTGCCATTTATCTTTACACAATTTCAACAAAACAGATTCCCAAGGTAAGAAGAAGGTAAAACTGAATTCTGCCTAACCATAGAATTATTCTGTCTCCTGAATTGAAATAGAAACTTAGCATTTCTGTTATGAAAAGACGCAATGTTTATTGGTTTTCTTACAATATTCACCAGCAATACAAAGACATAATTAACAATTGTGCATTTAGAAATTATTGAATAAGGATGGGATTGATATGTTAAAGAAAAACTTGCACTGGACAAAGTAAATAGGAAAAGAAGGCTTCATTTAAGGCTTTTGCAAGAGGGGAGTGATACCAGACTTGGTCTGAGCTCAACTCTGCTGAAATAAAGAGAAAATTTGTATGAGCTGGGAGGAGAGGATCATTATCATCTGTGTTTACTAGCTGACTTTACCTAAAGGAAAATTAAACTTTCACATATCATCACAGCAGGAGATAGTTTTACAACTTGAGAGAAGTGCCCACCAAAGTTAGGCCCCTACTCTCCTAGAAAGACTAGGAGATAAAGGTGCTATCTTCCTTGATGAACACATTTTACAGGAAGGGCTCCCAGGTCTTTTATTAAGAAAGATATCCCTGGGCTGTAAAAACTACCAGAAACTTTCTGAAAGACTTACATCTCATGGGGAACAGAGAAAGAATGTAGAATTTTAAGTTTTCTAAAGTACATGATGTTACAAAAGGGAGGTTAATATCCTACAGTTAGGGAAATCCGTATGTAAAGCTCAGTCAAGCTTACAGGAACTTAAAGGCCCTCTTAGTCACATAGATTCACATCCGTGCAGCTATTTGATGAATAGCCTATTAGTGGTACTGTTTCTCTTCTTGCCTCCCCTTCCCACTTCTGCTCTCCCCTTCCCTTCTCTCTCTTTCTTTCTCACTCTTGTGTGCACACACACTCTTTTTCAGTCTCTGAATACACACACACACACACACACACACACACACATATATCCATCTCTATATATCTATTTTTTTTCAAAGATCAAACTGGGGGGTTCTTAAATTGAGCCTTACATGTTTTATTGTAAACTTACAGCAAATTGGATTCAAATTCCTTATTTGTCAATCAGCTGTGTGACATTTGGCAAAGTACATAAACCATTCTGATTAAGCTTCTCAACTGCTTCCTCCGAAATACTGTCAAAACGATTGACCGGGAAACAAACAACAGCTAGCCAGCACCAGGCTGCAACTGACATCTCTTAAAGTATTTGCTGAGCTAACAATGGCACCCTTTCTCTGAAGACTTCCCCACAATGAGAAGATCCTGAAATTTATGAACCTACAACCCATGGCAATATCTGAATGGAGGCTGATGGACAAATGGCCCAAATCTCCCTGTATTTGGAACTAGGACTCCAATATACTATATGACTGAATATGGGGAGATGTCAATTTTTGTATTGTGTGTATTGAAAAGCATATATATCTATATGTAAAAAGAGAGATAGCAATAATGAAGCAGTCCCAGAAACATAAAGAGCATAGAAGTGGAGAAGTAACAATGTGAGAGTTTCTGATGCTTTTGAAGCTTCTGATTTCTATTAATAGTTAAATATAGCAATTCTTATTTCTTCAAAATATCCCATACTCTCCAGTAAATATTCCATTTTTGTGTAAGAAAGTTCAGTTCGTTTCTGTTAATGGAAATCAAAACAGTTTTAACCAGAACAAATACCTAGAGCAGAGTGGACACTCAATACATGTCAGTACACCTGTCACCTAGTCTATTAATAACCAGCTTTAGAACATTATGACCTTCAACTGCATTGTTCAATTTTTTTCAAAAAAGGTTCTTATTGCTTCATTCCATTGTGAGGTTCAGATGCAGATTTCCTCAGTATACTCAAGAGGGGTGTGTGTGTGTGTGTGTGTGTGTGTGTGTGTGTGTGTGTGTGGTTTTCTTGACTTCTACCCTGTTTGCATTTTCATTCCCAGACCACTATGTTTACTTGAAGCAAGTACCAGGTTAAAGTTATATTTTTGACTGTGGTTCTTTATAATTTCTTCTCATTTGCAACAAAAATATAATTTTAGAAGAATTTTATTTTGCTGGTGTGACCAGTTCATAGTTTTTGTTTACAAAATGAAAGACTAAATAGCTGTAACTATTTCTTTAATTGAAATTAGCTTGGATCTTCAGGCCCTCCTAAAGTTTAAGGAATTCAATCACTTCATGTTTAAATATAGCCTCTTAGAATTCTCATGCATACCCCTTCTGATCTAGGTTTGGTGTATTAATATCTTTCTCCTGAGTGTTTGCTTATCTTGTCAGCTCTCTGTAGTTTTGTTCAGGTTCTTTGCTTCAGCCTCAATCCTCACTTTTCTCTACTCACAAGGTTCGTGCATTCTGTTGTCCTTCTTCTGAGTCCAGACTTCTTTGTGCCCTCTCTCCCTTATCAAAACACTATAGTCCTCCCAGACAGCCATGGGAAACTTGCAGATGCTCCCCTAATTCCCCATGAGACTTTAAGGAACAATATTCACACCCATGTCTCCAAGTCTTTCATATTATTCAGACATTATTAGGTATCATGATACACTTTATCTCCCCTCAAGAAAACACTTTGGAAATGAGATGTGATACTATTGGTAAAATAGAAACCATTGGCTTTATTTTATACCATTCAACAGACTTCTACCTATATTTATTTTCCTGGTAACTTACACAATTTATATTTCCCTCGGACAATATCATGTTAAACTTATTCATATTATTTCATAGTTAAGTGACACAAAACTGTTGCACCTAAGAATATATTGCTTGAGGCAAGCAGAAGTGCAAAGAAACAGTTGGGAATGTTCCCAGGACACCAGGAAAGCTAAATGGCATTACATTTTAGATTTTAGCAAAGTACGTATGCAATTCTCTTGAGTAGTCATTCCTTTAAGTTGATCCCATGGAAAGAAAATACTGACAAACATCTAGTAATCAACCAAAAGTGCCTGGGAGCAGAAGTTCTGGTTTAAATTGCTTTGGATTACCAGGTGACACTTTGGGCAAGACAGGTTAGATTTTCCATTTTTGTAATCAATGGATAAAACTTGCTTTTAAGGTTCTAACTACTTTTTGTGAAAATTGCCCTAAATTAAGTATTTCATTATATCACTTTATTTATTTATTTACATCAAAAATGCTATATAGGCTAAGCACAATGGCTCACTCCTGCAATCCCAGAACTTTTGGAGGTCAAGGCAAGAGGATCACTGTAGCTCAGGAGTTTGAGACCATTCTGGGTAACATGGCAAGTCCTCATTTCGAGAAAAATGTAAAAACAAATTAGCTGGGCTTGATGGTGTGCCTATGGTCCCAGCTACCCTAGAGGCTGAGGTGGGGTAATCGCATAAGCCCAGGAGGTTGAGGCTGCAGTGAGCCGTGTTTGTGCCATTGCACTCCAGCCTTGGCAAGAGAGTGAGATCTTGTCTCAAGAATAAATACATAATAAAAATTTTGTACATAATTAATGTATAATACAACCTAATGAGCTTAGAGATTGTGTGAACCTATCACCACAATCAGTGCCATAAACTTACTCATTACCTCCAAAAGTTTCCTCACACTCTTATTTATTATTATTATAATGTTTTTGTAACAGGAATACTTAACTAAGATTTACCCTCTTAGCGTTTTTTTCTCTTCCTGATTTTTTATTTTTTGTTGATATATCCTAGTTTATAGAATATGTGTGATATTTTGATACGTGTATACAATGTAGAATTATCAAATCAGTATAATTGGGATATCCATCATCTCAAACATTAATCTTTTCTTTGTGTTGGGAGAACCACATTTATTCTCTTCTACCATTTTGAAATATAGAAGAGATTTTTGTTAAGTATAATTACCCTACTGTACTGTACTATATTGAATAGAATAACTTATTTATTATGCCTAACAGTATTTTTGAAGTAGCCAGCTTTTTATACCCATTCTCCTCTTTTCTTCCCAGCCTCTGGTAAATGTCATTCTACTCACTACCTCCATGGGATAGTGTTTTTTTTTTATTTTAGCTCCAACATGTGGGTAAGAACACGTAATATTTGTCTTTCTATGCCTGTTTTATTTCATTTAACACAATGACCCAGTTCTATGCATGTTGCTGCAGATGAAAAGATCTTATTCTTGTTATGGATGAATAATGTTCTATTTTGTATATATACCATATTTTCACTATCTATTTATCTGTTGATAGACACTTAGGTTAATTCCATATTTTGGATAGCGTGAATGGTGCTGCAACAGTAAACGTGAGAGTGCAGATGTCCCTTCGATACTCTGATTTCCTTTCTTTTGGATATATACCCAGCAGTGGGACTGTTGGATGATATGGTAGTTCTATACTTATTAGGTTGGCACAAAAGTAGTTGCGGCTTTAGCCATGAAAAGTAGTAGTAAAACCGTAATTACTTTTGCAACGACCCAATAGATTTTTCAGAAACTTCTCTACTGTTTTCTACATGGCTGTACTACTTTACATTTCCACCAACAGTATGTGAGTGGGCCAGGTGCGGTGGCTCACGCCTGTAATGTCAGCATTTTGGGAGGCCGAGGCAGGCGGATCACCTGAGGTTCAGGAGTTCAAGACCAGCCTGGCCAATATAGTGAAACCCCATCTCTACTAAACATACAAAAATTAGCCGCGCATGGTGTTGGGTGCCTGTAATCCCAGCTAAAAAAAGAAGCAAAGAAGCAACAGTATATTAGTGTTCTACTTTATCCACATCCTCGTCATTACTTGTTACTTTTTGTCCTTTGATAAAAGCTATTTGAACTGGGATGAGATTCATCGTAGTTTTGATTTGCATTTCCCTTATGATTAGTGATGCTGGACATTTTTTCATATACCTGTTGGATATTTGTTCATCTTCTTTTGAGAAATATCTATTCAGGTGTTTTGCTCATTGTTTAATGTGATTATTTGTTATTTTGCCATAAAGTTCCTTACATATTTTGTTTACTAATCCTTTGTTGAATATTCACTGTGGCGATATTCACAGTAGCCAAGGCTTGGAAACAATTTAAATGACCATCAACAGATGATGTAATTTTAAAAATGTGGTACACAGAAACAATAGAATTTAGCCCATAGAAAAGAGAAAAAGCCTGTCATTTGTGAAGATATGGATGAATCTGCAGGACATTATTCTAAGGGAAATAATTAAGACAAAGAAGAAAAGATACCATTTTTACAATTATATGACTCCAAAATAGTCAAACTCAAAGAAGCAGAGAGTGGAATGACAAATAACAATTGTTAATTGTTTCCTTTGTTATCTAGAAGCTTTTTAGCTTAAATAATCTCATTCGTTAGTTTTTGCTTTTGTTGCCTTTTTTTTAGGTCCTACCTAAATTAATGCCCAGACCAATGTCCTATAGTGTTTCCTCAAGGTTTTCTGTTAGTAGTGTCATAGTTTCGGGTCATACATTTATGTCTTTAATCAATTTTGAATCAATTTTTGCATATAGTGAAAGATGGGAATCTAGACTCATTTTTCTGCATATGAATATCCAATTTATTAAAGAAACTGTCTTTTCTCCAGTGTATGTTCTTGGTGCCTTTGTCAAAACTCACTTGATTGTTAAGTGTGTGGATTTATTTCTGGGCTCTTTCTTCTGTTCCATCAGTCTATGTCTGCTTTTATGACAGTACCAAGGTATTCTGGTTACTGGAACTTTGTAGTAAAATCTGGACTCAGGTAGTGTGATTCCCCCATCTTTGTTCTTTTTGCTCAGGATTATTTTATTTGAGGTCTGTTCTGGTTTCATGGGAATTTTAGGATTGTTTTTTTCTATTTCTCTTAAGAATGCTATTGGTAGACATTGGTAATCCGTTTAATTGTAATCTCTATTGGCAATAGAGATTACATTTAATCTGTAGACCATTTTTAATTGTATAGACATTTTAACACTATTATCTCAATCCGTGAGCATGATGTGTATTTTATTTTTCTGTTATATTTAATTTCTTCCATTAATGTTTTATAGTTTTCCTTTTAGATATCTGTCACTTCTTTGTTTCAATTTATTTCTAGGTATGTTTGTAGCTATTTTAAGTGGAATTGCTTTCTTGATTTATCTTTTAGATTGACCAAATAACTTTTAGAGTACAGAAACACTACTTTTTTATATTAATTTGTATCCTGTAGCTTTACTGAATATAATAATCAGTTTTAAGAGATTTTGTGTAGTCTTTAGGGTTTTCTAAAAATGAGATTATATAGTCTGCAAACTATGATAATTTGACTTCTTCCTTTATAATATGGATGCATTTTATTGCTTTTTCTTGCTTAATTGCTCTGGCTAAGACTTCCAGTTCTATGTTGAGTTAAATTGGTATAACTGGATATCTTTGTCTTATTTCAGATTTTAGTGGAAAGGCTTTCAATTTCTTTTTCCATTCAATATGACATTACCTGTGGGCTTGTCATACATAATCTTTATCATGCTCAGATATGTTCCTTCTTCTATACCTAGTTTTTTAAGGGTTTTTTCTCATGAAAGGATGTTGAATTTTATCAAATAATTTTTCAGCAGCTATTAAAATGATCATGTGATTTTTGTCCTCGATTCTGTTGATGTGATGTTTCACAATTATTGATTTGTATATCTCGAGCCATGTTCCCATCCCTGGGGTCAATCCCACTGGATCATGGTACATGATCTTTTTGACGTGTATTTTGACGTTAAATTCTTTTTGCTAGTATTTTGTTGAGGATTTTTACATCTATGATTTTTCAGGAATATTGGCTTGTACTTTTACTTTTCTGTTGTGCATTTGTCTGCTTTTGTATCAGAGTAATGCTGGCTTCATAGAATAAGTTTGAATGTATTCTTTGCTCTTCAATATTTCAAAATAGATTTATTAGAACTGGCAGTATATAACACATTATTAACAACTCCAGACACTATGATGTATGGTAGATTTCCAGGACTTTTGTAGCCATAACTTTATGCCCTTTGAAATATATCACCCTCTTTTGCTCTACTTCCAGCCTATATCAATCATCATTCCACTCTCTGCTTCTATGAGTTTGACTATTTTGGAGTCATATAATTGTATAAAATGGTATTTTTTTCTTCTTTGTCTTAATTATTTCCCTTAGAATAATGTCCTGCAGATTCATCCATGTCTTCACAAATGACAGGCTTTTTCTCTTTTCTATAGGCTAAATATTCCATTGTTTCTATGTACCACATTTTTAAAATTACATCATCTGTTGATGGTCATTTAAATTGTTTCCAAGCCTTGGCTATTGTGAATATTGCCACAATGAATATGGAAATGTGGGTATTTCTTCAAGACCCTGAATTCAGTTTTTTTGAATATATACCGAGAAGTGGGATTGCTGGATCATATGGTAGTTCCAATTTTAATATTTTGAGGAATCTCCATAGTGTTTTTAATAGCCTCTGCACTATTTTACATTTCCATACACAGTACCCAAGAGTTCCCTTTTCATCACATCCTTGATATATTAGGCTGTTCTTATGCAGCTGTAAGAAATACCTGAGACTGGGTAATTTATAAGAAAATAGCTTTAATTGGCTCACAGTTCTGGAGGCTGTACAGAAAGTATAGTAACATCTGCTTTGGGGGAGCCTCAGAAAGCTACCAATCATGGCAGATGGTGAAGGAGGGGAAAGCTTATCAACTGGCGGAAGCAGGAGCAAGAAAGTGAGAGTGGGGAGGTGCCACATGCTTTTAAACAACTAAATATCATGAGAACTCATTCATTATTTCAAGGTCAACAACAAGCAAACGATCTTAAGTTGATGAGAAATTCACTCCATGATCCAGTCACCTTCCACCAGGCCCCACCTCCAACATTGGGGGTTACATTTCAACATGAGATTTGGGCAGGGACAACATCCAAACTATATCACTTGACAACATTTATCTTTTATTTTACAAATAAAAGGCATTCTAAAGGATGTGAGGTGATGCTCATTGTGGTTTTGATTTTCATTTCACTGATGATTATTAATGTTGAGTATTTTTCATATGCTCAACAGCCTGTGGTCCATTTGTATGTCATCTTTGGAGAAATGTCTACTTAGGTGGCTTGCCCATTTTTAAATTATTTTTTATCTCCTGAATTTGAGTTCTGTATACTTTGGATATGAACTGTTTATCCTATGTATAATTTTCTAATATTTTCTCTCATTCTGTAGGTTACATTTTTATTTTGGTGATTTTTTTCCCCTTGCTTTGAAGAAACTTTATTTTCACATCATCCCACTGGTCCATTTTTGTTTATGCTGTCTGTGCTTTGGTGTTGTATCCAAAGAAGTTTTTTTTATTTTTATTTTTCTAGGAGTTTTATGTTTTCAAGCTAGAGTCATCATACTTCCTTATTTCAAAATATATTTTGATGTTACAGTAACAAAAAAATAAGGTAGTGACATAAAAATAGACTTATGGACCAAGAAAGCAAAATAAAGATCCCAGGCATAAAACAAGCATATATAATCAACTAATCTTTGACAGTGGTGCCAAGAACCAAGAACACACAATGAGGAAAGGATAGTCTGTTCAGTAAATGGTGCTGGGAAACCTGACATCCACATGCAAAAGAATAAACTTGGGCTCTTACCTGACACTATCCACAAAAGTCAACTCAAAATGGGTTGAATACTTAAACATAAGACCTGAAACTGTCAATTATTTCTTGAACATCTCCCTTAAGATCTCACTTTTATCTTATTAAACTACAAATAGCAAAGACAACTCAATAGAGTTTTATGAAAAAAATTAAATAATATAAAATATATTAACTAACTGAAATTCTTTTGAGGTTAAGTAAGCAATCACTATTATTAGTTTGTCTGTGTCTCTATTAAGATCACAATTCCAGAGTATATGTTTTATATGAGAGATTTCAAATAAAATTAGATTCAAGCCTGAAGACAAATAATATAAACAGATGGGCAAAATATATTTTCATTTACTGTGTTCTCATAATCTTTAGTTAATTAACTATTTTGTGTATAATATTAACACTCTGGAATGAAAAAGAATATGGAGAATGAGACTCGGAAAGCCTAATTCATTTTCCCAATAATTATGCTACACGTTTCAATAGTGAATATGTCATAATTTATGCAAAGCATTTAAAAATATTTTCTTAATTAATCCTTAATATTGTAACCTTAATATGTATGTCTTCAGGTTATCCAGTTTTTGTGATCACCTTTGCTTTAATATTTATTAACACATATAAAACTGTTGAGAGTTCTCATCTACAACTGGGAAGTCCAGGCTAATTGCTAATAGATCTGTGAACTCACAGTGCAGCCCACTGGAAGCCTGACATTGGTTTCTGTTACTTTTGAACTTTTGGTTTATTTTACCTCAACTTTTATGAATACTCTCTTCCCTCGGCTCAATATAAATCTACATAAGGATTTCCCTATGACTTTCCCAAATACTAATAAACTCAAGGCAGTTATAAAGAGTATATTGCTACAGAGAGTTCAGGATAATGGTAGAATGCGCATATTGAATCCTATGCAGCCTTGAAAATATACGTAAGCCATAAGATATATTTTATTATATATCCCTGCCTGAAGTCCTTAACTACTCCTGACCCCAGGAAATGCTATTTTCTTAAGCCCCTGCACAACTCCCAGGTCTCTCTGTAAACCAGGTGGTTGCTTATTATATGTTGACTGAATTACTATAATAGATATGAAGCCTCTACTCACACCTGCTTTCTTCTCCCTTTTCCCAAAATGTTATTCTTCACTGCTGCTATGGTGTTAATTCTTACACAAGTATGTTCATACAACTCCTTTGTTTAAATAGTTTTATGGCTTCTCATTGTTTTCAAGACCAAATCCATACATTTATGCCATATACATAAAACACGTCTCTCTGACCAGTATTAGCTTTGGTTTCTTTCCCCTGAAACATAGATTATACACTTTCTTTCCATACATAATTCTGTCTGAACCTATAAGACTGTAAAGTATGCTATAAATTGAGCATGTAATTTTAAGTTAATTAATTACCTGTCAGTGGTTGCCTGGAGCTTGAGTTTTGTCCCTGTTTCAGCCATGGTTAATGCAGAGGCAGGATTTGGTCAAGTCAAGAGTCCAGGTCTTAAAAAGATATTTCATTATAGCAAATTGTACACTTCACTTAGCATATAGTGGTAGCATGACTTTAGTCACAAATGAGTTATATGGTTAGTCATTAAAAATTAAATTGCATGAGATCAGTGATCAAATGATTTAACCTGTGAAATAGAATGAGGAGTATAAATACAAAAATGTGTAAAACAAACTGTTAATGATGAAATAAAAATTATAACCATTGACTTTGTGATTATAAAATTATCATTAATCATCTCAGAAAATTATTTTACTATTCTCTAGAATAAATACTAATATTAAATTATTGATAGTAAATGTTTAGCTAGAAAAGACTTACTACCTCACATCCTTTAGAAAATACCTATCACCTGGCCAGGCGTGGTGGCTCACGCCTGTAATCCCAACACTTTGGGAGGCCGAGGTGGGTGAATCACGAGGTCAGAAGTTCGAGACCAGCCTGGCCAACATGGTGAAACCCTGCCTCTACTAAAAATACAAAAAATTAGCTGGGCATGGTGGCAGGTTCCTGTAATCCCAGCTACTTGGGAGGCTGAGGCAGGAGAATTGCTTGAACCCTTGAGGCAGAGGTTGCAGTGAGCTGATATTGCGCCACTGCACTCCAGCCTGGGTGACAGTGCAAGACTCCATCTCAAAAAATAAAAAGAAAGAAAGAAAGAAAGAAAATATCTATCACTCATTCATCTCCACAGTAAAAAACACAAAAGCTAAGTAACATTTGCTATGAGTGGTTAATAGTAACAGAATTTTTGTTTGAGATGATGAAGATGTTCTGGAATTTAAAAGCTATATGGCTGTACAATATTGTAACACAGTGTCACTGAACTGTTTATTTGAGATTTTTCAGTACTAAGTGGTAAATATATTTTACCACAATGAAAATAAATAGATAATTGTAAAAGAGAACCAACCAAACAAAAAGGCATGTCGCTAGAGCTGTTGCTAATAACCATGTAGTCAATGATGTTACATAGAGTGAATAAAGACAACACTCCACGGGTACAAAATTCTATATTTAGTTGGACCATATTGTGAAAGTAACTACCTCCATGGTAGCATTATATGCATTAAGGGGCAGAATATAGACGAACAGAAAAAAAATGGAGGCAAAACAACACTAAGAGGTGAGACAAAATTCATATCAGAGTGCATAGCAAAGCTGACATTTTGATGAGTGTATTAGAGAAAAGCAAAACATTCTTATAAACCAAATGATAAAGACAGTAATTAAAGTGACTATTGAGCAATGACCAATGAAAAGATGAAGGAAAATTTACAAATAATAAGAGTCTCTTCAATGAAAATGTTAGGAAGCCCTGCACAGATGAATGAGTTGGATTAAGAATTGTGAGGATTCACAATAGCCAAAAGATGAAAGCAACCTGTATCTATCCATTGATAGATAAACAAAATGTGAAGTGTTGTGTGTGTGTGTGTGTGTGTGTGTGTGTCTGTACTGCCTTTTTATATATAATGCCTTTTTATGTTCTGTATATTCTACTGTCATCTTGGGACTTACTGATTCTGGAGAGACTGTGCCTCCCAAGATTAGTGAATTTCTAGAGGTAGTAAAATACTTGCTTGCAAGTGCACCCTTTATATGGAAACCAACCAATCCAAGGATCATACCCTCTTCCCCCTCTACTCTTTGTCTAGCTGTTATACTCTGGGCTACTAACTAACTGTCCCAATCTTCCCAGGACCAAATACTTGACAGCTAGAGACAGCCCTTATACCTGGGAGCCCTCTGAAATTATTTAAAGTAGCCAGTCTTGAACCTCCTTAGCCTGCTTACCCTTTTTTGCTAGCCCTCTGAAATTATTTAAAATAGCCAATCTTAAACTTCTATAGCCTGCTTACCCTTTTTTCTCACTCTTTCCCACGAAAATCATAACTAAGGCTCTGGATCCCCATTTTCCCTCTTGCTTCTGCCTCCTAACTGACCCAGTCCTTCCCCATGTGACCCTGTGTGGCATGCCCTGTCTTCTGTTTCTAGGAAGCTATGAGTGGGATTTTATTCCTTTATGATAATCATTTCCATATCTACATATCCCACATGGTTTGGCTGTGTCCCCACCCAACTCTCATCTTGAATTATGATCCCCATAATCCCCATGTCTGGAGGGAGGGACCCAGTGGGAGGCGATTTGATCATGGAGGCAGTTTCCCCCATGCTGTTCTCATGACAGTGGTGAGTCCTCAGGAGATCTGGTGGTTTTATAAGTGTCTGGCATTTCCCCTGCTTGCTCTTCTCTCTCCTGCCGCCATGTGAAGAAGGAGCCTACTTCCTTTTCTGCCATGATTGTAAGTTTCCTGAGGCCTCCCTAGACATGTGGAACTGTGGGTCAATTAAACCTCTTTTCTTTATAAATTACCCAGCATCAGGTATTTCTTTATAGTGGTGTGAGAATAGACTAATACAATATCTTACTATACTTATTTAAAACAAATCCTGGGTATATTTTAAAACAACATACAATATTATTCAGCCTCACATAGGTAGGAAAATGTGATGCACACATACAACATTTATAGACCTTAAAGGCATTAGGATAAATAAAATAAGCCAGTCACATAAGGACTCTATGCTTTCATTTACATGTGATCCCTAGAGCAGTAAACTTCAGAGACACAGAAAGTAGAAAGGTAGTTACCACAGGTTGGGTGGAGGGATTGTAAAATGGGGATTATTATTTAATAGGTGCAGAGTTTCAGTTTGTGGAGAAAAATGTTCTGGAGGTGGATTGTGGTGATGACTGCACAACAATGTGAATGCATTTAGTGCCATAGAATTATAAACCTAACGATGACTAAAATGATAAATGTTGTATATTTTCCACTATTTATTAGAAAAAGTAAAGAGCCCAAAAGAGTCTCAGAAAATTTCAAAGAACAGGTACCTAAATCAGCCCAAATCAGAGGCTATTCTTTTTGTAGCAGAACAAACTACGCATATGCAATGTGAGTGATTTGGTGTGTTTGTGTCTGGGTAGGGTATGGATTTAGTGTATAACATGCTGCCTGGCCCATAGCAGGTACTTAATAAGAGGTAGTTATAGAAACAATATATATATATATATTTTTGGACAGGGTCTCACTGCGTCACCCAGGCTGGAGTACAGTGGTGTGATCCCAGTTCACTGTAACCTTGAACTCTTGGGCTCAAGCAATCTTCTTGTTTCAGCTTCCTGGCTAATTTTTTAATTTTTTGTGGAGATCGTATCTCACTATGTTGCCCAGTCTGCTCTCAAAGTCCTTGCCTTAAGAGACCCTCCCACCTCAGCCTCCCAATGTACTGGGATTACAGCACTGTGCCTGGCCTGAAGCTCAATTTTGTAACTATTTAAAATGATCTGACCTGGTTAAATCTGTTCTACTCTCCCTGCAGTGTTTCTATAAATTCATATTTCCCAAGCTCCTAATCTTTTGGTTTAAAAAACTATAATTAGTACATGTGTTTGATTTGTAAACTGCCTCTAAGATTTACCAAAGAGAAGCACATGAACACATGTGTTAGTTAGGAAAGAAAAAAGAACCAAGATTAATCTCTTTATTTATTTAATACGTAATAAAGATAAAAGAAATGTCAAACTCAAAAAGAGAGAGATAGCCATAATACAAAGGGATAAAAGGGACTTAAGAGACTTCCCTAAACTCCGGGCAAATGGGCTCTAATCACAAGAGGTTTTCAGCAGCTCTATTATCAGAGTTGATGTAAATTCAAAGAAAAGTCATGATCCACACACGTTTAGGAAGAAAATGACCTCTGAGATTAGACAATCAATCATTTTTTAGAAGAGTGTGCTTGCTTTGCTTTACAATATTTTCACCCATCTGGTTTTAAATGTCAGACAATATAAATGAACAGACCTATATAAACATCATAAGGAACATTTATAAAAGTTTTCTCTGTGAATTCTCCACCCAAATTGTCTGCTGTCATACACCAGCTACTGAGAAGCCCATGAGATTGTGTAGCCACTGAGATGTCTTCATAGATAAGAGGTAATTGTTCACTTATGATAATTAAAGCATTGGGTTGACAATATTCAGTAAGTCAAGAAAGTCTAATTATAGCAAATGAAATTAAGAGTGACATAGAAACGCTAGAGATGTATATATATGTAAGTATATAGTATGTATATTTATATACATTATACATCTCTAGCATTTCTGTGCATCTTCAACACACTAAGGTTTTCTTTTGTTTCTTTTTAATTTGTAGGTCTTCTGTCAATATTGTAATGCCTATTTATGTCACTGACTTTTTCCAAATTATTAGTGTAATTCTTCCATAAGATAATCCACCTACTGTTTTCTGTTTTTTTTTCTAGTAAACCCTCTTTGGCCTCCTGAGCTTACCACTCAGTATATTATTTATGTTTAAATGAGTTTGGGTTTTGAGATCACCTCAAATCTCAGCACCCTAAGTTAGTCTCCCTCAGTGCCATTACTCCCATCTCCTAACACCTCCCCCTGGAAAAATATCTGAAAATATATTTTGAAAATATATTTAGTTGCAAGTTACAATAAAAACAAACAACACTGGTTTTTAGGAAAATGTTTATGACATGCTATGATTTATAGTTTTTATCAAATTGGGAGAAAATGTCCATTATTTCTTCAATTATCTTTATTGACACTCTCCCCAGCATCACCACTGCATTATGAGAATCCAGTTACCCACGTGTTTGAGTTTAGCTTAGTATTGCAGCCCCACAAGTCAGTGAGGACTGAGGCTCTGTTATTGTTTATTTTTTCCTGCCTCTCTCTTCTCCATGTTTCAGTTTAAATATTTTGTATTGTCCTAGGATGACTGATTAGAACTCACAAATCTACAAACTTTGCTTGATTTCCAGGGATTGTTTGGCCTTCAGGTCTCTATGCTGTTTATTAACCTGTCTATAGAGTTTTGCTTTGTGCATGTACAGCATAGTATTCAGCAACAGATTAAAGTGGGAACCTAGTGAAGGTTTATGGAACGCTTTCTTAGAGTAGCTGTGTCTCTTGGGATATTGTGTTCGACACATTTAGCCACTTCAGGCTCCCCGTACTTTAATCTCTGTCTCTTCAATTTAGTAATACTGTGTTCTGCTTGGATTCCTCTCCCTGTGCTGTGATTCAGAAAGCACTTTTAGACAGAAAGCCAGAGTTAATCATATGGACTCACATCAATTTTCCTCCTCCCCCGTCTCTTATTAATCACAGCCCTGCAGTACCTATTATTAATAGTCTGAAGGAAAAAAAAGTCTCAGATATTTCTTCTACTCTGTTTTCAGTATAAGATATCAGATCTGTTTTCAGTCAGATCTCTATACTTTAATTTTGCTTCTTCCTTTTAGTGCTCATTTGTATCCAAATTCTAAATCGTGGTGCATTTTATTTAACCATGTGTCATCTCCCCATCACAAACGCAAGGTATTTGGGTATTTGTTGCAAGTGGAAAGCGAGTGGTTAAGGGTTCTCTCTAATCTGGAAAGAGGTTCTTCAAAAGTACTAATGCAAACATGTGCACAGTAACTTTGTATGGATTATCCTTCAAAATCAGCCACAGAATCTGCCAGGACAATCAAAGTTGATTAATTATTGGGACCAGGAGGCCACAGGACATTAAAATCACTGTAAAGTTACATAAAATGACTCTGGGCCATTTTGAAGTGACTCCAATAATAAATAAAATATACATTGCAGTTTTAGCTTGTTAATAAATTACCAACAAATCAATCTCTAATATTCTCAAGCATATAAAAAATGAAGCTTAATCTGATGTTAACAAACGCTGCTTGACCACTGTATATATTGAAGCATTTTTCTCTATTTATGAAATACATTGAAGAAGACTGTATAGATTATAACTTTTTTTCTAACTAATAAAAAAATCTATATTCAAAGCTACTGAAGGGAGATTATTCATTCTTAGATCATAAATTCACCTCCATTCTATGATTATCCTCTACTGTGTACTTGTACGAAGTAGATATTTAATTTTTAGAAGTATTATTACTTGCTTTAAAAATATAAATAGTTGGGCCAGGCGCAGTGGCTCACGCCTGTAATCCCAGCACTTTGGGAGGCAGAGGCGGGCAGATCATGAGGTCAGGAGATCGAGACCATCCTGGCTAACACGGTGAAACCCTGTCTCTACTAAAAATGAAAAAAAAAAAAAATTAGCTGGGCGTAGTGGCAGGCGCCTGTAGTCCCAGCTACTCGGGAGGCTGAGGCAGGAGAATGGCGTGAACCCCGAGAGACAGAGCTTGCAGTGAGCCGAGATTGTGCCACTGCACTCCAGCCTGGGCAACAAAGTGAGACACCGTCTCCAAAAAAAAAAAAAATACATATATATATACATATATATATATATACAGTTAAACTTCAACTATTTAGGCTAGCATCCTGTCAATTTTGGAAATAGTTATATACTTAAAACTATGATAAAATAACTACGTTTTCATTAGGTAAGAGAGTGATTAAAACATTTTTAGAGTCTCATATTCAAATCTTTGACGAGCTCATGAAAATTATGAATTCCTTGCTGGAGAAAACACATGTATAAACTCACACATCATTTGCCTGTCATTTAAGAGAAGTGTAAGTATATTTCTACTTAGTCATGAAGAAAGTGATACATCAAATATACATAAAGATAAGGCAGAACATGTTGGTATTTGTTAAATAGAAGGAGTCCCAGACAAAACAACACTTTGTTTTTACTACAATATGTGGACAATTGGAGATATATTAGTTTGTTTTCTATTATTGAGAGAGTAATACACAATAAAATAATAATAAATCATAATAAGTATTTGGGTGTGGTGACTTTATTTTCTTTCATTTATTTAATCAATTTTATAAATATTTACTGCAGATTTACTACATGGTAGACTCTGCAGTAGGTATTATGGGTATTGTCATGAATATAACAAAAAGTTTTGCTTTTATAATTTTTGAATTCTAGTTTAGGGAGGTAATGTACGAGTGAGCAAATAAATATGATATATGCATTTTTATTTAAAAGATTATAAATAAAATATAGCAATGAAATAGAAAATGGCTATGGAGACCTAAGGAATGTGAATATGACAGGTAAATCATATATAACAGAAGAGCATTCCAAGAAGAGAGACCAGAAAAACTAGAGGACCCAAAGTTTGATAAAACCTGACATGTTTCAGTAACACAGTATTGAGCATGAGAGCTCTACACATAGTTCAAAATTAGATCAGAGATGGAGGCCAGAGGGAGATCATAGAGTTACATATGTCATGATAAAAGATTTGCTGCATTCAAAATCAAAGAAACTAAAAGAATGAACACTTAACAATGGAAGCTGAAACTATAAGTTCCCAATAAAGAAATAAGTCATAATGAATCATGCATGAACTCAAGTTAGGAGAGAACAATTGAGTAGAATAGACCAGAAAGGAGAAGTAAAGAAACTGAAAGAAGCCATGTGGCACAGAGGTACGTCGCATGTTTAGAATGATTACTGACATACTATAAGTACTTCATAGGTATTATTATTAGTATTGATATTATTATGTAAATACTATAATCTCCATTTTAATTATACGAATAAGTAGGCTCAGGAAAGTTAGAAGGACCCTCTGAATATTACACTGTTTGTGCTTGGTAGATGCCAAGAATCAAATTCAGGTCTTCCAGTTCCAGAGCCTAAGGTCTTTCCCATAATCCCTTGTTGTCTCAGGCTGGTATGACTCAATGACTAGATGTAGTACCAAGAGATGAAATTTTTATTCAAGTAAAACTGCCAAAAATAGCTTGAGAAGCAATTTTATATATATTGAGAGAGAGAGAGAGAGAGAGAGAATTATAACCCTACATACAGTTCTGTCTTAGGACCTATGTCGAGAGGTACAAGGGGATAATTAAAATACTATCCCTAAAGATCATATTTGAAAGAAAAATTGTGAGGCACAGTGATGGCAGAGAGAGTTGCTTTTTTTCCAGCTGGGCACAGTGGCTCACATCTGTAATCCTGGCATTTTGAGAAGCCAAGGTGGGAAGATTGCTTGAGTCCGGGAGTTCAAGACTGACCTGGACAACATAATGAGATCCTGTCTCTAAAAAAAAAAAAAAAAAAAAAAAAAAAATTTTTTTTTTTAAATTTGCTGGGTGTGGTGGCACATGACTGTGGTACCAGCTATTTGGCTGCGGCAGGAGGATCTGCTGAGCCCAGGTTGTCAAGGCTGTGGAGAGCTGAGATCATGACACTGCTCTCCAGTCTGGGTGACAGAGCCAGACCCTATATCAATGTATCAAAAAAAAAAAAAAAAAGAATTGCTCTTTTCCAAAATATATTTCTGTGTTGGCCTCATTGCAGCCTAGGATCTGTCCTACAATTCTTCAGAGTTCAAAAATCAGATTTTGCAGCACCTAAAAAGTAGGTTTGGTTCTCAGGCTTGGAACAAACTCATAGTGATTACAGCATAGAGATATATGGGAATCAATCTCAAACCTCCAGGAAAGCTTTTTTGAAATATTAAATGTACTTCCAACAAACTGCTCCTTAGTTCTTTGGCAAAGGTAAGGGGGAGAAAAGGCGATTGCTGTAAATTACACGTTATTAAAAGGAATATCGAATTTCAATGGAAGAAAGATATTTTCAAGATATTTCAAGACTAATTTTTTTTTAAATTTTGGTGGGTACATAGTATGTATGTATTTTAAGGAGTACATGTGATGCTTTGACACAGGCATGCAATATGAAATAAATAAGCACATCATGAAGAATGGGGCATCAATAACCTCAAACATTTATCCATTAAGTTACAAGCAATCCAACTACATCCTTAAAGTTATTTTAAAATGTACAGTTATTTTTGACTATAGTCACCCTGTTGTGCTATCAAATAGTAGGCCTTATCCATTTTTTTCTATTCAGTATATTTTTAATAAAATAATTTGTGGAACCAATTATAGCATTTACATTTTGGCCTTGTGTTTATATATCAGAAGGTTGTAAGATAAATCTCTTTCCAAGAATATCGGGAGATCATTTTTATATGTTCCTTTAAAAACTCAACGTGATCTGCTAATCTGATAACTTACCATTAAAAGATTGCTGAAATTTATAGGGAGATTCCATATCTATGACAAATCTAAACATTGAGCCAGTTAACTCCAAAATGAGGAATGTCAAAATCGCATTCTTCTAATGACTTTTGATTGGGAATCTAGTACAAAAGACATTCATAGCACAAGATCATCCAAGGACAATTAATTTTGCATTAAATGTTAATGACCTCATTTGTTAAATGCATAAACCATTTTTAAAATCTATAATAATTTCAAAATCAATGGTCTAATATCAAACTGTCAGGACAGCAAAAAGCAACAGAGAGCGAATCATATTAGTGCGTCACAAATCATCAATAAAAAACATGTGGGCTGGGCACAGTGTCTCATGCCTGTAATACCAGCACTTTGGGAGGCCTAGGCAGGTGGATTACATGAGCCCTGGAGTTTGAGACCAGATTGGGCAACATGGCAAGACCCTGTCTCTACAAAAACTACAAAAATTAGCAGGTGTGGTGGTGAGCACCTGTAGTCACACTTACACAGGAGGCTGTGGTAGGAGGATCTTTTGAGCTCTGAAGGTCCAGGCTGCATTGAGCTGAGATGACACCACTGCACTCCAGCCTGGGTGACAGTGGGATCCTGGCTCAAAAAAAAAAAAAATGCACACACATGTGCCCACATTTGTATTTGTAAAACTTCTTTTCATAGCGACACATATTGAACAAAGCTATTGGAAATACAATTACTTCACTTTGTGGAAAAGGGTGGTGGAGAAAAAAACCACTGGTGCTAGTTAGTATGTTTTAAACAACTCTCTTTAACATGTCTCTGTTAGACAAATATAATCTGATTTACACTATGTTCTTATAGTATGTTAATGTAATATATACTATATAATTATTTCCACGAAGAGAGATAGCAAATTAAAACTTTTTTCTAAGATATTGTAAAATAATTTTTAATATCTGCCCCATTAAAGATAGCATAATAAATTAAGACTCGCATATGAAAAGGTGTGCTTTTATCCTGAAATCGAGAAATATTTTATCTTAAAACTACATTTCTGATAGAGGCCAGAACAACAATAGAAAAAATGCATAGGACGTCCAAGTATCAAAGAGTCCTGAAACGTGTATTGCCATGAAAAGCATTATTCATGAGTACCATAATGTGATTTTAATAGGTTATTTTAACTAAAGGTGTTTTCAAATAATTTACCTATTTCATTGGAAATTGTTTAGTGAGAGACACAAGAAAAAAGAATGAGATGTTATTTAAAACTTTCCCAGCTATTGCTTTTCTTTTTTCTTCTGATGTATTTATTTGTATATTTGTAGAATACAAGTAGAATTTTGTTATTTGCATAGATCATGTAGTGTTTTTATGTATTTCTATTTCTTTTCTGCATAGTTTTGTTAATACAATTGCTTTCTTTTTGTGTTTTGAGTATGTAATTTGATAGCTCCCTATTATCTGAGTAAAACACTTCCTGACCCAAGATAGGAAAAACAAACGCTCTGTTCAGGTTACCTGAACAGGAAATAATTATATATAATATATTAGGTTAACATACTATAACAGCATAGTGTAAATCAGATTATATTTTTAAATACATTTGTCTAACAGAGACATGTTAAAGAGAGTTGTTTAAAACATACTAACTAGCACCGGTGGTTTTTTTCTCCACCACCCTTTTCCACAAAGTGAAGTAATTGTATTTTCAATAACTTTGTTGTTGGAAGGTAAGATTAAAATCACTTTGAAAATGACATTCATTTTAATTATTTTCCAAGATTTTAGAGAGTTCACATTTACCAATTCTTTTTAATGGAGCAACCAAATGATACGTCTTTCCCACTCTCACCAATTGCTTATTTTTCTTCCTGCTTCTGATGTGTAGTGTTAGCTGCTTATTGATGAAATTCATTAGTCTAGTAAACCGTTTCATGTAAAGTACTGCAGGAGATTTTTGACCAATGAGATTAGAGCATAAAGTGGTTCAATTAAGAAAAAACTGTTAAAGCAGAGAACCATTAAAATCTACATATGTATATGCATACCATGCCTATTTCCTTTTCACGTAAATCATATACTTGTACATATAATTGGCATCCACATCAGAGCTCTGCATCAGCTTTCCAGCATGACCACACCCATAATGCATTCTGATCTCTTTCAACTGAGGCAAATCACAAGGGAAGGGTTTCAAGATGGCTGACTAAAAGCATTTCATACCCACCTTCTCCATTGTGCAGAACCTTTTAACTGAAGTAAGAATTAAAAGACACTTGAAAAACAATCTGAATGCAAAATATTTCTAAATTGCTAAAATCCCTCTAAAACTTCCTATCAGTCTTCTATAATAAAAATCAATCATTTTAATGAATTGCTTTTAATAATCCTTCCATGCATTCACAGAAATTCCCACTTTATTTCTTTAACTTATTTCTTGCATATTAATTTTATTTAATTGCGTAATTAAAATAAAAAGCACAAATTATATCATATCTATGGAAACAAGCAGTGCAACTGTCATGCACCAGTATGCTAGAGAATAGTCAAATAGAGTTCCCTGTGTTGTGGACATCAGCCACTAAGGTTTAGAGATGGGAAAGATTTGGTTCATCAATGAACCGAGTGTGTCAGGGTAAAGGCTTTATATTTAAATGAGTTTGCTCGATTACTGAAATTTTTAATGTCAAATAATAATTTATATTTCAAAAAGTGAACATGTCACACAGAAGTAAGGCATATTTTGAAATATGCCTTAATTTTTTTTGAAATATTTCAAAATATGCCTTACTTCTGTTTAGTGTAATGTAGTATTTAATCTTAAATCAATAACACAACCAAGATGGTTTATTCCTCATAATATTTGAAATAACTAAATAGAATAGCATTATCTTGAGTTTATTACTAATATTAATAATTTACACTACTGTTTGTTTTATCTGTATTTTAGAGAAAAACGTTACATTTAATCTTTAAGTTTAAAGATTTGTTACCATATAGACTCTCATATTTTGTATGTATAAGGAATGAATTATTAGATAAGGAATGAATCGCAAAAAATATTAATCACTGACCAGTCTAGTTGTCATTAGACAAACCTCAGTAAACAAATAAGACTACATGTCTACAGAAAAACACAGAATGTTGCCCTTAGTTCTTATAATCAATGATACATATTGAATAGGTGCATTTATGCATAAATGTGTGTTTATAATAATTAGGCACCACCATATCTGGTGGTAACTGGAGCATGAAGTTCAGTGAGCTAGAGAGGTTTCTTTTTCATTATTTTTCTCCATATGTCTATTTTTTTAAAAGCTGAGAACATTGGAGAGAAAAGATATGTTAAGCAATTTGTTGTGGAGTAGCTTGCAGACAACATTCTTTGGTGTTCTAACCGTCAATGAAAATGTTTCACCGTCCTCAGCTGGTGGATGGAGTATGGATTAGTAGGGGAGAGCCTAGCAATGGAGGCTGGAGTACCCCTTCATCCCCTTAAAACTGAAATGACTGGCATTTCCATGTATATAGAGTAGACTCCTAGATAAATTTTCCTTTGAAAAAGAAAGAGAGAGAAAAAGGAGAAAATTTTCGTATTTTAAACTACTGGGATCTTACTCCTTTTATTTACGAGAAAATTAAAGGCCAAAAAGTTTTAAGATTCATTTAAATTCACAGAGCTAGTAAGACTCAGAGTTGGTCCTTTATTTACATATTTTTAAATGTGTCTCTTTGTCTCTCTCTTTATCTTTATCTTTGTCTCTCCCTCACCCCCCAAAACTCACACAAACCCTTGTTTTTATCAAAATGAAATTGAAAGAAAAAATTAGAAAAAGCATCGTAGAGAATCCACACTGCAGCAGAAGTACTCACTGAATATCATACAAAGCTCAGATAGTTTCACTGCAAGTGTTATCTCTGAAAGTTTTCTAATTGCTTCTGGTATTCTTTGTTATGAAGACTTTTAAGGCTGGATTTGAGCTGATGAATGAAGTACACTGTGATAGATCACACAGTTACAGCAGCCCTGACCCCCAGTTATTTTGGTTATTGCTGTTGTAACAAATAATCAAACATTTAGTGGATTAAAATGACATCCATTTATCTCACACGTTTGTAGGTCACAAATCTAGGTGTAGCATGACACAGCTAAGGCCTTGGCTTAGGTATGTCTTAAAAGGCTAAAAATCAAGGTGTCAAGTAGGCTTCATTCCTTTTAAATTGTTGGTGGAATTCAGTTTTGGAACTCGGACTGGCCCTCCTTGCTCCTCAGCCTGCAGACAGCCCACTGTGGGACCTTGTGATTGTGTGAGTTAATACTTAATAAACTCCCCTTTATGTGTGTACATATATATATTCCATTAGTTCTGTCCTTCTAGAGAAAACCCTGACTAACACAATGTTTATTTACTAAAGGTATGGTATTTATATATCAGTCCGTAAGGAAAACATATTTTAACCCATAAATCCCCAAAGTAGCATATTTCAATTCATACATTTTTAAGAACTTTTTAATAAGATTAATATATCAGAATCTTAGTCTTTTAGGCATGACGGCTGGTGGTATATTAGAAAATTAAACTGGAAGGAATGACAAATTCATGAAGTGCAAAGTCATAATCTCAATCATATCAGTTGGATCAGTTGACATACTGAGTATAATTTTAGAGAAATGAAGGGAAGAAATACAGTTAACAGTATTTGTAGTAGTTGTTTCAGATAAGCTGTTTCAATAAGAAGGCAGAAAAATGTCAGTCTTTAAATTTTCTGCTTCTTAAATGCTTCACTTGATACAAATAATCAATTTGACATGAGTAATAAAGAAGACACAACATTGTCATAAGCAGAAAATAACTAGGATTCTAGAGATTTGTAAACTCAGTATAAGTTTACAAGACACTATCCCAGTCTTCTCTACAGACAATAAATTTGGCTATATTAATAGAGGTCAAATATGGAGAGTGAGGAGAAAATTATTTTAAATTCTGCAAATTTCAGACTACACCTAGAATATTGCATTCAATTCTGGAAGTCATACCTTCATGGGAAAAAAAATAAGGCAGATTTTAGAATAGAGCACCCAACATGTTGAGGAGGAGTAAATGTGACTGAAGTAACTGGAGATGAGTAAGAAGACAAAGGTTCTATTTGCAATTATCTAAAATATTTTCCTAAAGAGAGAAACTGAATTTATTCTGAATGACTTAAGGGGAAGAATCTTGACAAATTAGCTGGAAGTAGCAGAGAGGTCGATCTTTACCTTAATTAATGTAAGAAAAGACTTCATTACTGTGAGAGCTCTTCACCACCACTAAAAAAGCTTCCCTAGAGAGTGATTTTTTCCTAAATGGAGAAGTTTAAATAGGTCTGGATGAGTAATGGGAGGTGATATTATAAAGCAGCACTGCTTCCCAAACTTTAATGCACATACCAACCACCCGGGGATCTTCTGAAAATGCAGCTTACGGTATTTCTAGTTCTAGATCCCTGAGGAATCGCCACACTGACTTCCACAATGGTGGAACTAGTTTACAGTCCCACCAACAGTGTAAAAGTGTTCCTATTTCTCCACATCCTCTCCAGCACCTGTTGTTTCCTGACTTTGTAATGATGGCCATTCTAACTGGTGTGAGACGGTATCTCATTGTGGTTTTGATTTGCATTTCTCTGATGGCCAGTGATGATAGCATTTTTTCATGTGTCTTTTGGCTGCATAAATGTCTTCTTTAGAGAAGTGTCTCTTCATATCCTTCGCCCACTTTTTGATGGGATTGGTTTTTTCTTGTAAATTTGTTTGAGTTCATTATAGATTCTGGATATTAGCCCTTTGTCAGATGAGTAGATTACAAAAATTTTCTCCTATTCTGTAGGCTGCGTATTCACTCTGATGGTAGTTTCTTTTGCTGTGCAGAAGCTCTTTAGTTTAATTAGATCCCATTTGTCAATTTTGGCTTTCGTTGCATTGCTTACCCAGCCATCCCATTACTGGGTGTATACCCAAAGGAATATAAATCATGTTGCTATAAAGACACATGCACATGTATGTTTATTGCGGCACTACTCACAATAGCAAAGACTTGGAACCAACCCAAACGTCCAACAACGATA